>NC_081414.1:364740491-365046741 GCF_030272615.1 Cryptomeria japonica | reverse complement strand
TCTAATTTAGTTACTATTTATTTTTCTACTTTATTTGTTTTGTTGAGGATAAGTTTGGGTTTTCCACATAAATTTGGTGTTCATGTGTTAATGTGGTTTCAGTATTCTTGTTGGATGATTAGACGTGGTTTATAATTAGTTTGTATCAAAGTTTCAAACTAATTCACCTCCCCTTTTAGTTCTACCTTGGGTTAAACACTCATACTTCATTGATTGGGCCTTGTCCTTTTTTGGAAACAACCTTAGAGGCCTCTCCTATGGAGCATGAAGTTGTTTTCCCTTTTAAAAATTCTATTTTTGATCCCCATTTATACCAAAACTATCTTGTGCATGAGCGTAAGCATCACCAAAAAGCAATGACCTAAGAGCATGAGGTCACTTTGAAGGCTATGAGTGAGGTACCGGTGTCTGCTATTGCCTCTACTATTTCTGAACCTACTTACGCTCCTTCTCTTGTTCCATTTTTTACTACGATTGCCCCATCTTTTGTTATGCTCCCACTTACTCTAGGGACTACTGATGAGCCTCACCCCAAAAGGTATAAGTTTTCATCACTCCCTCCTTAGAGATTCCTTTGATCACCTCCTTACCCAATGTGCCTCTGCTCTCTTAGGCTCTTGATATGATATATACATAGGTGGTGTCCAGTGTAGCCTTGTCTGAGACTCCAACTTTGTAGCTGCATTTTCATCAAAGTTTTCCTAAGATCTTTAAACCCACTATTATAGACCAGAGGGCCATGTCTCTAGTACTTCTTAAATGCAAGTTCGAGTAGGGTCCCATTCCAAAATTTTATCATAAAAAATAAAATCCAATAACTTCATCTATTACGTTATCTAATTTAGTGCCTATTTCTTTTTCCACTTTTGTTTGTTTTGTTGAGGAGGTTCCACCTTCTCCAAATTACATCTCTACCTATCTTCTGAAGGTTAGTGATACAACTCCTATTTCACCACTTTAGGTCAATTTACCCACCTCTTCTATTGAGGGGAATTTGTTTGACTCCTTAGAGGATATCCTGATGTTGTCCATGATCTTCACGCAATTGTTGACCCTTGCCTCTTAGGAGCTTTTGGATAAAAATGTGGAAGTTCCATCATCCTTGGATCCTGCTAGTAGTGCTATGACTAACATTTCCCTTGTTTTTTCCCCTCTTTTGTATCATCCTCCTCCTCATATGATAAATATTGGGAGGACAATGAAGTATTAGTGAACAACCAATAGGACAATATTGTTGGCATTTGCATGAAGATTGCATTAATAAAATGTTATGTTGTCATTGATGTCAATTAACCGGTAATGATATTGTTATAATGTTGTTTTGTAACTAGTAGGAAGAGCTAGTGAAGGGAACTGTAACTGGTAGGTGAGTTTGTGGACTGAACCGGTATTGCTAAGTAATGGAGAGTTGAACCGGTAAACCCTACCTGTTGATTTGATAAACCCTAACCGATTAAGTTTGGTGAATTGGTTGTATTGGTTTATAATCTGATGATGAGCGGTAATGATTATGACACATATGCATGTTGTATGAGAAGAGTTTCAAAGTGTTTTTGGTGCATTGAGATAATGGTTTTTATCTTGGGAATGAGAAATTATATTGCATGCAATGCAAATCGCGTGATGAGTTACTAAGTTCGATGAAGTGATGATCAAGGAGCAGTCAAGGCTACCTTGAATGATGTGCATAGATTGTTATGTAATCCAATAGTCATACTTGAACCAATTTGCTTGTAATCTCTATGAGAGAATTACGTTTATGTTGTGTTACCGATCTGATGATTTTTTTATAAGGTCGATGATTTGTTTTGTTTCAAAGTTGGAAAAGTTGTAGTTGAGTGTGGTTGCCGAACTGAATGATGTATCTGCAGTCTGTGTAAAGGCAGATAGGAGCATGAAAATGATCTGAACAAGCAAGTGTAGTTCTATTCAAATAGATCAGCAAACCCTTGTTGTTTTCTAACAACTACAATAGTAAAATCCCCTAACTAGGTAAGCTCTATCAAACTTAGTGTTATTCAAATCCTCTAAGCAGGTGGTCCATTAGCTTGGATTTGAAATCCTGTACCGAGGTTACTCCTCATAGGGTATTGCTTCTAATAGGGTATTATAGTCAATCCCTTAACTGGGTGGTCCCTAACATGATCTATTCTTAACAAGACTTTTGTAAAGATTTAATAAGCTTGGCTCCTAATAGGGTGAACTTTAGAAGAGTTCATAATACTTTTGGGTATTCATCCCCACCATGGTTTTTCCCATTTGGGTTTCCACATTAAAAATATTGTGTCAAGTGGTGAATGTTTTTGTGGTTATGTTTACTATGGTTGAATTGCTTAACTGTTTAATCCACTTTGATAAGTTATGTTAACCAACATCAATGTGAAATGAGGTTTTACTTATGTCAGTAAAGTATTTGGATGTTTGTGAGTTTCAAGTTGTTTTACTATTAATCTGTTAGAACAATCAACCGGTTTAACTTGATAGTGATATTGCATTTGTAGTTTAGTGATTTATCTTGTCAGTTTAGAGTTTGCTTTGAGAGGTTGATTCTGAGATTGGTGAAAGTTTATATCAGTTTTTCTATCTACTGATTCACACCCCCCCCCCCTCTTAGTAGTTGATTGGATCCTTATTCCTTCATCATACCATCAAATACCTCATGTTCTCTGTCTTTTAGATTAGGGTGTTCTTGTCTGTGTTCCTTTGTGTTTTCTTTCTATATTTGTTCCCACTTGGAGGAGCCAAGTAACTCTATTGGTTCTTGGAGATAGGAGGTTGACTATATTTATGTGTTGTTATCTCCTAGAGGACTCGAGTTGCTATGGTGATGCTCGAAAATAGGGGATTTTCTATTGTGAACCTTCTTTTATTTTTTTGTATTTTAATTTTTGATATCGGGGATGATGCAAAGCATTGGGGGCATTTAGGCTCTCTTCCATGTTGAGACCATTTTTCTTTTATCTTTGCCTTCATCTTCTTTCTTCATATAATCCATAAAGTTTGATACCATGATGAAATACTCATATGTAGCTATATGCATTATTTTCTTCTCATTTCTATGTGTTTTGATGTTGAATCAACAGATCCCCTAATGCCTTTGTGTTTTTGTTGATGTTGTGGGTCTTATGTGTCATCTATTGCATGGTGGCATTCCACATAAACATATCATTATGTTGACATGACACAACATCTCTTCTCTTTAGATTGGCATTCATTCCATGCATACCATTCTATGGGGGGGCTTTCATATCTTTGTATCACTACATTTTTTTTGCATTTTTGCATTTGCATCATGATTATCTCTGCATCTTGTTTATCTAATTATCTTTTTATCTTTTTCCTTTGTGGGGGCCAAACCAATTTATCTTTTTATCTTTTGTCTTTGTGGGGACCAAACCACACGATCTTTTTATCTTTTTCCTTTTTGGGGACCAAATCACTTGATCTTTTTGTCTTTCACCTTTGTGGAGGCCAAATCACTATATAATCCATCATCGACACTAGTGGACAATGGGGATTCTTCGTGCCAGATTAGCCTCCTACGAATATATATACTGAAAGTGGTCATTAAATATTTATGCCCATGACTAGAAGGAATCGTAACATCTCTATTCACATCCACTAACATCAGTTTTGAGCTTGGGTTGTTTATCTTCCCTTTTAAGCTCCATTTTTGGGTTATATGATCTCTCTAAGAATTCTATGATCTTGAAGGAAGTTGTAGTAACTCTTTATTCATGATCTCCAACACCCTTGGCTCTCTAGAATGCATCTTTTCTCTTTAGTTTACTTCAAACTCTCATTATCTTGATGCTTTGAGGTGAACCTCCTTCTTCTTTCCCATCCGACAAGCTCTTCTCTATTGGGGTGAAAGGGGTGTCTCTTTCCTCTTGTATTTTATCATTTGTATATCCATAGGGTATCTATTATTGTATCTTTCGTATCTGATTTGGTTATCTATCTATCTACCTTGGTTGTTTGTGGAGGTAGAAACACCAAAGTGGGGGTTTGATTGTGGCAAACCTCTATACACAACCCTAACATTTTCTTCTCTCGTGTGTGCAAGTTTCACTAGAGAAAGGATTGCTTTGATTGAGGCTTCAATCATGGACTGAGTGTGAGATATTTATTGCCTTCTCCTTTCTTTCATTATTAAGTTTTATAGTCGCTTTTACTCATTTATTGAGCTTATAGTCTATTTGGAGGAGGGTTCACAATAAAATTGTCTATGTCAACATCATAAAAGTAAACATGCTACTCTTCCTCTTTAATATATTCAATAATGGTAGGAGCTCTTTTTTCTCTTTCCAATTTTACCTCTTTTCCATTTATTAGTATTAATGCATATGAATATATAATTGCATGCTTCCTCCTGTTGCTACAATCCACGACCTTGAAAGTAACATGCCATTTTTGGAATATGTTTTATGTCACTTTGTACTTCCTATGCACGTCTTTGTGCTCTATTTGTACTGGATATTAGAACATCGCATTGTCATCTTTGACTTGTGCATGTGTTCTCAGACATAGACTATGTAGAGGTTACCAGAGAGTCTATGTGGCCTATCCTTTCAAGTTTGGTAGTTTGACATACCTTCTATCCAACAGACTCTACTTATAGGTTTGGGTAGTTAGTAATTTTTATCTCTTGGCTCGCTAGAGCGCCAATTTAGTGAGGTGGAGTAGGTCTATTTTCTCCTCTAAGTTTGTATCACCTTGAGGGTTTCAAATTTCCTCCTCCATAATAATATATCCCAATGTTATAATGCAACTCATCAAGTGGCCCCAAGAATATTCTAGGACAATTTCTCTACACTTTACATCCATGTGCAACTCACATAATAAAATAAAATATTGTAGTAATAAACATATTTTCCCAATATATTTCTTTCAATTCACTACTCAAAGGGTCTAGAATTTATTTTACTTCCTCAGGAGGGTTCATAGTGAAATTGTCCATGTCAACATCACAAAAGAAAACATGCTACTCTTCCTCTTCAATGTCTTCAATAATGGTAGGAGCTCTTTTTTCTCTTTCCAATTTCACCTCTTTGTCATTTAATGGTATTAATGCATATGAATATCTAATTGTATTCTTCCTCCTATTGCTACAATCCACTACCTTGAAAGTAACATGTCATATCTTGGTGGAACATCAACAACTATTATGTTCATGTAAAACTTCTTTTTAAGGAAATGATACCAATGTAAGCTCCACATTTTTCAAGATTTGAATCACAAGCACTTCCCTTGGATCCATTGCAAAACACTTTCCATATGCATGAGATACTCGTAAGGTCTAACTCATTCATCAGATGAATAAACTGTTAGGATTCCCACAGATACTGAGAGGGGGGTGAATCAGTATCTAACCAGTAATAAGATTTTCTTAACTTAAAACATGTAGAGCAAATTAGAACTGTGTACCAGTAAACAGAAAGTAATGCAATAAATAGAGATAAAAACAACCACATGAAAAACACACCATAATACAATATTTTAATGAGGAAACCTAGTGTGGGAAAAACCTCAGTGGGATTTGTGACCCACAATACTCACTTACTGGCCAATAAGATAATATTATGCTACAAGAGGGGCCTACACATGCAGGAAGGCCAAGTGCCTAAAGCTCACTACTCAATTACGAAATGGGAAGTCTCACTGACTTACAAAATGGATTATATAAATCCAATGTCTTGTACTACTTCAAAATAGCATCTACTATGCTAGATCTAGTACCGGTTTATAGCTTTGCTTCATACATAAACCCTTAACCTATAATTCGCATAATAGGTCTGCCTTATTTCGCCTAATTACCTTCATCTTTCCTTACATAATTTTTCTACAATGATCTCTTATATATATGAGTCATTTTACAATTTGCCAAGTCGGCTTACAATGATTTTACAATAATAAACAAAATAAATTACAACCAAAATTCGTGTTGACTTCTATGTCGATATGCTTCCTTTTGCTGCCAGTGTCGGTGGTCTGTGTGTCGGTGTAGAATCTAATTTTGCTGGTGTCGGTGGATTGCCTTGTTGGTGTCATAGGATTGTAAGGTTTCCATTAATGACAAAACCTTCAATCACCTACAATGTCTCATTGGAGTGTGCATTTTCCAACAATCTCCCCCTTTGGCATTGATGAAAACACTCATGAGAAAAATTCAGAAGTGTATCCAAAAATTGAAGTCCAAAAATTGTTACCAAAAAATGTGTGCTCCCCCTGACTAGATGATCCCTAAGTTATTGTATTTTTATCATACCACTACTCTCCCTTTGGCATCAATGACAAAGGTTGTCAAAGTGTCAATAGAGTGTAGTTTCCTATCTCAACCTTGTAACCGGTTGGTTATAATCTAAAAAAGATCTGCCAAAACCAGATTCAAGTTCTCAATGAACTTTTTACTGTCTTTTATTGTGGCCTCTATCCTCTGAACTATACCGGTGAGGTGTTGCATTTTCTTTGCTGGTGTTTTCTATCCTTGTACCAATGCATCAAATATTTATTTCCTTAAGGATGCTAGGTAGTCCAGTTGTGGACTTAGTCTTAATTTCAGATCCTTAGCCTTACTTTTTATTCTCTCCTTTTCTCTTTCTAGCTTTAGTAATTCTTCCTTAAAACCTGTTATCTTTTGCTCAAAAACTGATAATGAATCAAATGAATTAATAAAATTGTCAGCTAGTTGATTTATTTCTTCCTGTATCTTGCTGATCTTCTTGTCTATATCAGCTGTCAAAAAGTTAGTCTTACAAGTATTTCTGTACCAAGTTTTGAATTCCTTTAATGTGCTACATAATTCTG
This sequence comes from Cryptomeria japonica, assembly GCF_030272615.1. Classification (NCBI taxonomy): domain Eukaryota; kingdom Viridiplantae; phylum Streptophyta; class Pinopsida; order Cupressales; family Cupressaceae; genus Cryptomeria; species Cryptomeria japonica. The sequence goes on along the minus strand of NC_081414.1, from coordinate 365,039,934 downwards.
GTAGAAGTGTGTCAAACTGCCTTGTACACTTCTTTATTTGTTCCTCAAAGAATTTCTATTTTTCTTTTTCTAACCTCTCTTTGAATGCGTCCTCCTTTATTTGTTCAACTGTCACTATTTTGTTAGTAATATACTTAGACAAAGTGTCAAGTTGACTCAAAGAATCCTTATTATCTATATTACATTTTGGAGCTATCATCTTCAAAATTGGAATTGTGTCATCTATAGCCTTATATGCTTGTGAACTACAATCTGTTATTTTCTTTAAGGAGTCCAAAAGAACTTCAGTTACATTTGTTGTCTTGAATCCTATAGTTGAAGAGCCAACACTCTGAATTCTGTTGGTGGGAGCAATATCCTTGCTTGCAGTGACTTCTGGTAGGTCAATCTGTGTTTCCATTTCCTTAAGCAATGGTTTGTTTTGCTCAGCAGTTGTCGGTGGCACTGATTCTGTATTAACCTATTCCTATGCTAGAGCCTTTTGCTCTACTTGTTGCTCTATTTGTTGTTATGTTTGTTGTTCTGCCTGTTGTTCTGCATGTTGTTCTGTGACACTATCTGCTGGTTTTCCTTTAGTGTTATCTGTGTTATTAGTTATCAGTGGCTCACTAGCCATATTTGTCTTACCAGTTGTGTCCTTATCTACCACAATCTTGACCTTCTGAGTATCAACATCTACTGTATATAATACCTCAGAATTAGGATTTGTATCCTCTTGTGATATATCCATACTCTCATCAATCGGTTGATCTTTAGTTGTTGTTATCGGTGGAGTATCTTGAGACAGTGGGGGTAGATTATCTGTTATTTTGATGCTTGGAGGTCCACCAACCTTTCCTTTTCCCTTATCCTTGGCTTTCTAATATACCTTGATTGGTTTGGGGTTTATATATTCTTCCTGCTTTTCCTTCTCAACAAGGAATATGTCCCATGCATTAGCAGTTTCCTCTGCAACCTCACTTACTCTACCAACCATAAGTGCTACATGTCGGTGTGTAGTTGAGAATACTGTCCGGTTAGCCTCTGAGATCATATCATCTATCTCCTTTGGTGAGTTAATAGGATAAACAACAAGTAGTTTCTCAATCTTTATTTTCTTGTCAAGCTCTATAACAGCTTGCCTTCTAGCTTCAAGTCTCTTGAATAGTCCTACCAGTACTTCATCTACAATTTGCATCAAAAATTTCTTGTAGATATCCAAGTGTAGAATTACACTATTTTCAACTTTTTCTTTATCATCAACTGATAGTGAATCATATAGTTTGTTGATATTTTTCAACTGTCCGTCCTCTGTTATTTCATCTAGTAGTTTGTCAATTGGAGCAATATTTTGTTGAGTCCTTTTCTTTGGTGTTAACTTTTTCTTCTTTGGAGTTGTCTTCTTGGCCGGAGGTCTTACTTCCTATTGTTTTTGCCTGGTTCTTCTAGGCGAAGGTGTGGATACCGGTGAAGGTTCCCTTTTCCTCACAACTCTTTTAAATGCAGCTGGCATATCACTCTCCGAAGAAGTTGCTACTAGTGAAAGGTGAGTTTCTAGTTGTTGTGCTTGTAACTCATCTTCAGTGATACCGGTTTGTTTAAGTACATCTTCTTTGATAGCCTTAGCCTACCTTGAACCTCTCCTCACTGTTGCTTCTACTTTCTTCACTCTCTTCTTGGATTGAATTTGAATTTCAATGGTTTCAGTACTGCCAAATACCTCTTCCTTAGGTTCATTGGGTGCTTCTAGAAGGGCTTTTGCATATGTTTCAATGATGTGATCATCTGTCTCATAACCCATTTTAGTGACCCAAATTGTTCTTGGGATAGATGCCTCCATCTAGATCTCATCCTTCTTAATCACAAAACATATGTCATCCTTATATTTATTTATAATTTCTTGTGACAGTCTTACTCTAGCGTTTATTCTGGCCTTTAATGCTTGAAAGTACTCATTAATATTCTTCTCTCTATTTTCACCCATGTTGTTCAATAAGTCAGATAATTGTTTGCCTACCAGTATGTCAAATCCAAGGTTCTTATTACCTATACCGGGCACCTGTTTGGTTATGTGTAGCATTAAGCAAACAAGTAAGCTACCAAATCTAAATTTCCCTTTCTTATCCTTCTTGATCTTTCCCAGATTGTCAATTAATTCATCCTTCAACCATTCACACATGTAAATTTTCACATTGTCCTTAATCATGTCATGAGAACTCTTTATGCATAAGCTGGAAACTGAATTTAGTCTGTTTGCATGTGTTGTTTTGTAGCCTAGAATCATGCTAATGAATCTCACATTTATGTCAGTTACATCATTCACCCTTAAAGACCTTTTGTCGGATGTTGCACATGTTAGGTTTATTACTAGGTCATTTGAGACCTTCTTTGTCTTGTCAGGTCTGTTACCAGTGGAGGGTAACCCTTTTACATCTTTTACAGCTTCCTTAGTAATTTTGTGAATTGAATACAACTAGAAAAATTCACCATGTACCCTTCTCAATACTATCCTAATAACTTCCTTGGGGAAATCCGGAATGCAAAGAATTTTTGTGAATCCTAGGGTTTCAATTATTTTGTGTTCAGGTTTCACATTACCGAAATCATCACAAATAATAGTCTTGTACATGTTCTTAATTTCTTCATCTCCTAATTCTTCTATATGGCAATGAATATACATCCTAGGGTCTTCTGCAAAAACTACTCCTTTGGGGATTTGAGAAAAAGTACCAACATTATCATCCTTCTTTTCTATTTCAGGAACTAATTGAAAAATGGGCCTAAGGCACTTGATTACTTCCACTACAGTAGGGTTTGCTATGAATTCAAGTACAAAAGAGGATGCCATGATTATAAATACCTTTTTCTGCCTTTGGAAAGATTGATTGCTGAATTGCTTTGCTTCTTTGCTCGAAATGCCTTAGCTCTGGAAATTTCGCGCTCTTTGAATGTTTGAATGCTCTGTGAAGTAAAATGGAGCCAAAAACATTAATTTATAATGTCAATCTGCCAACTACCACATTTAATGCTTGTCGGTTAAGTAATCACTTAACTTTGTCTGTCGGTATAGAAGTAATTTTAACTTCTTACCATCAACCGAGGGAATAATAGCATATTTCTCATTTGATTTCCAAACCCTCAAGGGAATTTTCTTCAATTGGATGAAGAGTCTCCCTCGGGTGGAGTGTTACTTTCTTCTACCAGTGGAGTGTTACTCTGTTCTACCGGTGGAGGAGTATTCCTATTAACATTTAGTTCTGATTTCCTGATCCATTGTTTTGAGAATTCCTACTTTACTTCTTCAACCTTTTCTTTTCCTTTCAAATTTAGCAATATGCCCAGTTTCGTTACATGCATAACAAGTCACATTATTTTTCTGAATAGCCTTTCCATAGCCTATGCTGGTTTGTGTTCTGCATTGATTAGATAAATGTCCAAATCTTCCACAAATATAACATCTCACATTCATTCTACAATTTTCAGAATTATGACCAACTTTGTTGCATTTTGAACATTGACTGGTGGGTGTACTGGTATTCTGATAATTTCTAGATCTACATTGATTTTCTCTATGACCATACTTGTTACAGTTAAAGCATTTGCCATTAAATTTATAAGCAGTAGGTTGTCTTACCGGTTTTCCATGATCCTGTGTGTTTGCAGTACTGGAGCTTTCACCAGTTTCAAAGCCAAGACCATTAGTGTCACCATTAGGTTTCTAATTCTTCAACAAGTCACCAAGTTCTTGTGAGCTTTTCTTGAATTTTTCTTTATGTTGATTTGCAGTAGCCAGTTCTCCTTCCAAGATACCTTTTTGTCTCATGAGTTTATTTGAGTCATTTTGTGCATGCATTAGATCTATCTTCAACATATCATTTTCATAACTAAGTCTTGTGTTTTCATTTGCAGCATCATTCAGTCTTCTAGTCAAGTCTTCTTCATTCTTCTTTCTATCTCCAATTTCTTTACAAAATCTCATAGTCATATCCTACATCTCATTCTTTGTTGTCATGTTTTCTTGTTTCAGCTTATTCATCAGATCACTAGGAGTTTCCTTTTCATCATTCTCATTTTGCATCTTTTCACAAAGTTCTCTTCTCTTGTTTCTTGAAATAGTAAGATTTTCTTGAAGTGCTTGAATAATATCCTGAGCAGCCTTTAGATCATCTTCAAGTTTGATATTTTTCAATTTTTCTACGTCATAGTCTGAGAGAGCTCCTTCTAGTTGCTTCATCAAGTTTTCCATCTCTACTGGTGTCAAGATCTTCCTCAACCTGTTAGGCTTCTGAAAATAGAGGACTAAGCTCTGATACCAATTGTTAGGATTCCCATAGATACTGAGAGGGGGGGTGAATTAGTATCTAACCAGTAATAAGATTTTCTTAACTTAAAACATGTAGAGCAAATTAGAACTGTGTACTGGTAAACATAAAGTAATGCAATAAATAGAGATAAAAACAACCACATGAAAAACACACCATAACACAATATTTTAACGAGGAAACTCGGTGTGGGAAAAACCTTGGTGGGATTTGTGACCCACAATATTCACTTACTGGCCAATAAGAGAATATTACGCTACAAGAGGGGCCTGCACATGCAAGAAGGCCAAGTGCCTAGAGCTCATTGCTCAATTACAAAATGGGAAGTCTCACTGACTTACAAAATGGATTATATAAATCCAATGTCTTGTACTGCTTCAAAATAGCATCTACTATGCCAGATCCAGTACCAGTTTATAGCTCTGCTTCATACATAAACCCTTAACCTATAATTCGCATAATAGGTCTGACTTATTTCGCCTAATTACCTTCCTCTTTCCTTACATAATTTATCTACAATGATCTCTTATATATATGAGTCATTTTATAATTTTCCAAGTCGTCTTACAATGATTTTACAATAATAAAACAAAATAAATTACAACCAAAATTCTTGTCGGCTTCTGTGTCGGTATGCTTCCTTTCGCTGCTGGTGTCGGTGGTCTGTGTGCCAGTGTAGAATCTAACTTTGCTGGTGCTAGTGGATTGCCTTGCCAGTGTCATAGGATTGTAAAGTTGCCATTAATGACAAAACCTTCAATCACCTATAATGTCTCATTGGAGTGTGCATTTGCCAACATAAACATCACAATGGTAGAAGCTCCTAAGTCTATCATGCATTTTTTTAACAACTTATTGCTCATAAATAATGTCACATAGAATGGATCAATATGTGATGGACACTTTTTCAATACTGTCCCCACATATACCTCTAAAATTTCTTCAACTTCTTCATCATGGACCTAATTGACTTGTTCTTAACTCTACCTGCCTTATCCCAAGTTTTGTCATTTTTAGTTGCCAATTCATTTACACTACACTAGAGATTAAAGACAAGGCATTTATCTTGTGATCTTTAATCCTCATCATCTCAAGTAAAGAAACATGCACCTAGATATGAGACAATTCTTTTACCATATCAAAAGAGATATAGGGAGATACCAAAGTGGTGTGAGTATTGTTAATTCTTGTCATAGTGGATTTTTATTTCTCCTTCATTTTCTCTTCACTTTGGGTAATTTTTTCCTTAGAATCTTCATTCTCCTTTTGTTTCATCTTCATATTTACCTTTACACTTTCATTTTTAGGTTTACAAGTATCAACAAATTTTATCTTCTCTTCATCTTTCTTATGACAACCTATTGCTTTACTATTATTATTTGTTCTTTTAATAAACATACCACTAGGCCTGCCTTGATTAGTGTTCACAATTCTACTTCTCAAATTGTAGTTTCTCTTGGCTTGTTCCACTATAGCAACTATAAGAGACAAAATTTCTTCATTAGTAGGTCTTCCAATTCACCTAGCCTAAAGATTTTTCTAGATGACCCAAGGAAATCTCTTATCATATGAAAATACTTGCTAATGATATATTTCCTAATTTTGCCTTTGGATGGCAACATCACAATCATATTTTGATGAGTAACACTCTTCACTATCAATGTATAGCTTTATTGATAACATGTTTATATCATTACCTTGATCATAATGAGTTCATTACAATCATCATATGGCACACCTGATTGTTCTAGAGATTGTGCTACAACACACTACACTGGGGAATGGGGCAAGTTACAAGCAACACACAATGGCCTATCTTCTACCATATTAGCTCCTTCCCTTTGTAAAAGTATTTGATCTCTTTATTTGTAGGACCTCTCTGATAGTTTTGCACTAGTTCTCCATTTCACCATTTTGTATTATATGGCATGTCATGTAGCCTCATTGGAATTTCTTGCTTATAAAAGTATTGTTAGACACAATGCACCACTAAGAGGGGGGGTGAATAAGTGGTTCTCAATATTTTCCCTTTGACAACCTTATGTGAGTATATTGGTCAATAGATCTAACTGAATGCAGACTTACTAGTTAGTGAGGATACTAATCACAAGTGCATTCACACAAGAGGGACATCACATAACACTAGCATATACGAGGAAAACCCAAGATGGGAAAAACATAGGTGAGAGATGTTGTTGGAGACTACTACTCCAATCCAGCCTCACAATAAAACTCTGATTACACTATTTAGGGAACCAACCCAAGGAGATACAACCCCTGCACCGAGATACAACTCAGTGAATACAAAAACATAATCATTTACAAATTAACAACCTTGTTACAAATGGATTTTGTAACTCTTCTACAATCTCTCTACGGGATCTTCTATCCATTTAACTGCCAATTCTCTACCTCACCCACTCACTGTTGCATTCTTATCTCCTACTACAACCTTATTGGTTCAGTCTCTTCTCCTCCTTTGCTTGTTCTCTCTTCTTTCAAATACTCTGCTGACCTCCACTAGTATTACCTTGTGTTGGTTCCTTCTTGCCTTCTCTACACTCTTCGGTTGCTCTTCTCTATCGGTTTGGTCACCACCAGTTATCTCACTATTGCTAGTTGAACACTTCAACCTTAGCCTCACACACACACACTCAATCTCTTTTCTCATACTCATTGATTATTTGACTGATTTTCTCTCACATGTAGAAGAAACACTCTGCCCTTCAGCAGCCCAAACAATATCTTTGTCTCACATACATATAGCCATATTTTCCTACCAAAAGCCAATTTGAATTTAGGCAATTAGGGTTTCTTCTTCGACCAATCAAATATTCATGAGATCTGATCCAATCTTCCTTGGATTGATCACTTGCATTGGAGGAATGCATCTGTACGCGTTTTCCATCATCCAATGCATATTTGTTAGAAAATAAAAAATCTAACCATGTTGTTCAGCCTCAAAAATAGTTGACACATTTATGATCCAGTTGTTTCCTTCTCTAGGTCATCTTGTAAGCTTATTTTGTGCCTTGAATACGACGCCAACAAAACTCTGACCTTCCTCTGTCGTTCATCCTTCATCAAGCCGCAAACCCTACAACTCCCTCGTGATTGTCGTAGTCAACATTTAATGTCAACCAACCACAACTACCTCTTTGGCACTAGACATCACCGACCTCTGCATTACCGCCACCTCAGATCCATGTGACACCATTGTCAACATTTGCCTTAGCACACTGTTTATGTCAGTTCAGACTTAGTCACCAACCACACACATAACCGGTACACTGACCCTACCGACACAAATCACCTTGTTGGTTATCCTTCCTGCCAATATATCATGTTTGCCTGATCATCAAACATGTCAGACTTCAGCAACCATCAGGAGTAACTCATCATGTGTACCTTCATCAATGAATGTCTTTCACTTTTGCTCATTCTATTCACTCTATTGCATACCAGTGATCACCTAGACGACTCCATGTCATCATCCTCCAATGCTCTACACGTGTGGCAATACAACACATCATCTGCATAATGGTAACTTCATGATTACAACTGTAGACTTCATCTTCTCCTTACTGGTTCTCTTCTCTGTTGGTTTGCCAAGATGGAAAACTCATCAATTCAACTCTCTTTCTCTATCCCAGTAGCACATTTTATCCTCACATGCTGATCTAGTGTGTATCTCTGATATTATACTCTAGGACTTCAATATCTTCCACTTGCTCATCCGGTCTCTGCATCCACTCACCTGCCTGTCTTAGGGAATCATTCTATCGGTACAAGTGTGACTTCACCAAGGAGAGGATACAACTTCTGGTTGACATATGTCACCCTTTCTCATAGAGGCAACACCCTTTGTCAGCCTATCACCTAGCCTGTGATAATATCTTCATCCAGTGGGAGTCCTGCTAGTTGACCTTACACTAGCAATCCAATGGCCTGCTCATACTTCACCTCCGATGTTGATGTGATTCAAGTAACATTCTACCTCCTCATCACAATCAACAACCCATCATGTAGTCTCTTCATTCCGTTTATATTCATCACTATGACAACAACCTTTTTCTCACTGGTCACTTTACTGCACCTCTAGCATACCAGTTTACACTCTTCTACATGATGATGGTCACCAATGAAAACACATCAAAACTTCTCCTATACCAGTTATCCTACTATAATGATTGACATCAATGATAGTAGTACCAACAATCTATCATACCATTTGCATCCTTCTATACCGGTTGACATCAACGATAACATAATGCCAACAATCTCCCCCTTTGGTGTTGATGTCAACACATGTGGTATCTAGTATACTACGATATCTTTCTCCCCCTTTGACAACAATGGAAAAGTGTCACATTGTAGGCTCTTTCTCTCCTCCTTGTCAGATTATGCTACATCTCTCTCTTGAGAAACATATAGGGAGCCTTCGTCTGACACAAATCATACTACTTTTAGCTTTATCTCTTCCTCTTTGACCTTCATTTTCTTCACTATCTCAAGGAGCACTACAAGAGATGGAGGGCTCTCATACCAACTAACACACATTGTGTGTACAAGTCTGATACCAATTATTGACAAGAATGATTGTTCCTATTTCTCCTCCTTTGACCATCAAGGGCTCAAACACTGCCAATTTGTTGATGCTAATATTGGTAGGAATTAAATGTGATTGTACTATTAAAATCACACATATGTTCTGTGCAAGTAGATCTACTGGTTAACCAGATTGTTCTTCCTTTCACCCAATGACAAGCACATCTTCTTCCTATTCTTTTTTTTTTTCACCGAGACAATAGATGGTGACTTTGATAGATAGACATACAAAAGTCACAAACACACATGTGTTTTCAAACATTTGCAAAATCTGCTACTGAGTTCAACATGTCTGATATTAATCAGAAAATATGGCCCTGAACTCCCCCTGAGTCCTGCATCTCCTTTAAGCCACAGGAGATATCACTTGTGCATTGAATGCACAATGTCAGTCCATGATCTACCAACTTATTATGTCATGTCTGCTTTATTTCTCTATTTTCCACATCTGCAGTCTTGGGAGCAGTGTTGACCTTCTTCTCCTTGTCGGTTCTCTCTTTGCAGATAGTTCTATAGTAGCATACAAGATCCATGCCAATCTCATGATTTGGGAACCTTCTAACATACAAGTTTGTTTTTCTTTTTCTGTTCATGGCATTGTACATGGTTGCCAATCTCCATGGATTCCTTGCATGTGTAGGAACACTTTTCTTCTCATTCCATGCAGGTCTTTGTCTCTCCTATGTTCTATAGCCACCTCTGAGTTGATTAGGATGGTTCCATCGGTTGTCGTAATACTGCAAGTTCTTCTTCTTACATTTAAAACTTCTATGACCAAATCCATTATCATTATAACGTACTATATTTATATTTTTAGGAGCAGCACATGGATTCTTGTTAGCATAATTAGGAAAGGGAACATGGATGTTTCTACTCTATGAAATATTCTGCTCATATGCACGAAATCTATAGCCACCTGATTTACTATTCCTAGGAAGAACACTTTGTCTATTCCTAGACCTCATTTTACATTCTTCTACCCTATAGCCATATCCTTTACATGCAAAACAATAACCAGAGGAAGGAGGCTTATTATCTACAAATTTATTCTGCCAAACATGAGGTGATCTTACCGGTTTGGCATCTTCATCTCTGCTTCTCCGGGAATGGATCCTAGGTTGTGCATTCTCTGCAGGCCTTCCATTAGATCCCTTCTTCTTCCACACTTGTCTTAATTTGTGGACAGCATCATCTCTTTGTCTTCTTCATGTAGGAGGTCTTCTAGGTTGTCTTCCCATGTTCTTGCTTCTGGTTAAGCTTTCTTCTCCTATCTTTTCATTTCCTTTAGGATCTGAATTGTTTCTTCTTGCAACATCAGTCTTCATCCTTAGCCTCGTGTCCTCACCCATTGTGGTTAGATCTATTTTCTTGCTTGTGGAGCATTCACCGGTACCACAACCTAATCCACCTGCATCCTTGGAGTGTTTTTGTTGGCTCAACATCCTATCCAAGGCTTCAGTGCCACCATCATACTTCTTTCTCAATTTAAGCTCATTTTGGCACTTATCAAGCTCTAATGTGAGCTTTGCAACTTCATCCTTTAGAACATGACACTCCTTTCCTTTAGTCTCCACCTCTTACTATAGCACTTTGCGCCTACACCTGTTGGTATCAAAATCTTATCTAGATTCCACATTCACATTCTTAGTGTCAACCACTTGTGCTTTTAGATTAGCAAGGGCTAATTCTGATTCTTGAAGACTATTAACAAACTAGTTCTGTTACACAATGCAACATTCTTGAACATCTTGTATTCTTTCCTCAGAATCTCCATTTCACTTTCCTTGGAGTCCAAGACTGATTTCAAATCATCAGTCAATCTTTTTGCCTCTTCTAGTTGAGTGGTCAATAAACTAACCTTTTGGTTTGATTCTTCAAGGCAGGTTCTCAACTAGTTGCAATCCTCATAAACTGATATTTTGTAGTTTTTAAATTCATTTCTAACATTTTGCAGCTCTTCTAGTGCACCTACTAGTTCACCTTAAAGATCAACTTCAACATCATCTTCTTCTTCATCATCACTTCCAAATAGATCTTTTCAGCTACATCTATCTACCTTATCTCCTTCTTCTTCATCTTCTTTATTATCACTACCAAACACATCATACCGGTGGGATCTATCTATATTAACCCCCTTTGATGTGCGATTCTCAAAATCTGTCTCATGGGCCATGAAGAGATGAGTCTCCTCATCACCATTGTTGTTGCAACAATCTAATCTGCATCTATCATTTGCACATGTGTCAGCTGCATTTCTCTTCTCACTCTCATAGATTGATCCAAAGTGGTAGGCTCATTTCCATAGAGCTTTTTCAGTCTATCCCATAGACTTTTTGTTGATCTGCACTTATCCACCTGTGGGGAGACATCACCAGTGAGCCCACTGAATATAGCCTTCATGGATTCTTCATTGCACTTGCATCTTATTTCTTCTTCAGAGCCAGTGGGAGGACAAACATTCTTAGGGAGACCATTAACTACTAACATCGATATATCAAACCCTAGAGAGGACAGGTAGACTTCCATTCTACAACTCCAAATGGAATAGTTTGAGCCATCAAAAACTAGAGTAGGGATTGATACTAAACAAAGCATTGTGTCCTTAATCCAGAATCTACCCAAGCTGGAGAAAGCTTGTCTGACTGGGAACCTAAGCTTTGATACCAATTGTTGGACACAATGCACCACTGAGAAGGGGGTGAATCGGTGGTTCTCAATCTTTTCTCTTTGACAACCTTATGTGAGTATACCAGTTAACAGATCTAACTAAATACAGACTTACTGGTTAGTGAGGAGACTAATCACAAATGCATTCACATAAGAGGGACATCACATAACACCAACATATACGAGGAAAACCCAAGATGGGAAAAACCTTGTTGAGAAATGTTGCTAGAGACTATTGCTCCAACCCAGCCTCACAATAAAACTTTGATTACATTGTTTAGGGCACCAACCCAAGGAGATACAACCCCTAATTTTAGGGCACCAACCCAAGGATCTACAACCCCTCCATCGAGCTACAACTCAGTGAATGAAAAAACATAATCATTTACAAATTAACAACCTTGTAACAATGGATCTTGTAACTCTTCTACAAATCTCTCTGTTGGATCTTCTATCCAATTAACTGTCAGTTCTCTACCTCACCCACTCACTGGTGCATTTGTATCTCCTACTACAACCTTATTGGTTCAGTCTCTTATCCTCCTCTGTTGGTTCTCTCTTCTTTCAACTACTTTGCTGACCTCAACCGGTATTACCTTTTGCCAGTTCCTTCTTTCCTGCTTTTCTCTACCAGTTTGGTCACCACCAGTTATCTCACTATTGCTAATTGAACACTTCAACCTTAGCCTCTCACACACACACTCAGACTCTTTTTTGATACTCATTGAGTATTTGACTGATTTACTCTCACATGCAAAAGAAACACTCTCCCCTTCAACAACCCAAACAATATCTTAGGCTCGCATACATATAGCCAGATTCTCCCACCAAAAGCCAATTAAAATTTAGGTGATTAGGGTTTCTTCTTCAACTGATCAAATCTTCATGAGATTCGATCCAATCTACCTTGGATCAATCACCTACATTGGAGGAATGCATTTGTACGCGTTTTCCATCATCCAATGTATATTTGCTAGAAAATAGTAAATCTAACCCCGTTCTTCAGCCTCAAAAATAGTTGACACATTTATGATCCAGTTGTTTCCTTCTCTAGGTCATCTTGCAAGCTGATTTTGTGCCTTGAATACGACACCAACAAAACTCTGACCTTCCTCTGTCATTCATCCTTCATTGAGCCGCAAACCTTGCAACTCCCTCGTGATTGTCGTAGTTAACATTTAATGTCGACCAACCACAACTACCTCTCTGGCACCAGACATCACCGACCTCTGCATGTTCACCACCTCATCTTCACATGGCATCATTGTCAACATCTGCCTTAGCACACTGTTTATGTCAGTTCAGACTTAGTCACTAACCACACACATAATCGGTACATTGACCCTACCACCACAAATCACCTTGCTGGTTATCCTTCCTGCTAATGTCTTTTGGATCCTGCCGATATATCATGTTTTCCTGATCAACAAACATGTTGGACCTCAGCAACCATCAAGAGTAACTCATCATGTGTACCTTCATCAATGATGGTCTTTCACTTCTACTCATTATGTTCACTCTGCTTCATACTGGTGATCACCTAGATGACTCCATGTCATCATCTTCCAACACTCTGCACCTGTGGCAACACAACACATCATCTAAATAATGGTAACTTCATGATTACAATTGCAAACTTCATTTTCTCCTTACTGGGTCTCTTCTCTATCAGTTGGCCAAGATGGAAAACTCATCAATTCAACTCTCCTTCTTTGTCTTGGTAGCACAACTTGTCCTCACATGTTGATCCAATGTGTATTTCTGATCTTATGCTCTAGGACTTCAACATCTTCCACTGGCTCATCTGGTCTTTGCATCCACTCACCTACCTATCTCAGGGAATCATTTTGTCAGTACAAGTGTGACTTCACCAGACATATGTCACCCTTGCTCATAGAGGCAACACCCTCTGTCAACCTATCACCTAGCCCGTGATAGCATCTTCATCCGATGGGAGTCCTACTAGTTGACCTTACACTAGCAATCTGGTGGCCTACTCATACTTCACCTCCAATGTTGATGTGATTCAAGTAACATTCTGCCTCTTCATCACAATCAGCAACCCATCATGCAGTCTCTTCATTTAGGTTGTATGCATCACTATGACAAAAACCTTTTCCTCACTGGTCACTTTACTTTACCTCTAGCATACCGGTACATACCGGTTTACACTCTTTTGCATGATGATGGTCACCAATGACAACACATCAACACTTCTCCTATACCGGCTATCCTGCTATAATAGTTGACATCAATGATAGCAGTACCAACAATCTATCATATCGGTTGCATCCTTCTATACCGATTGACATCAATGATAACACAATGCCAACAAGTATGATGTATTATTTGTCAATCCCTTTTGATTCCTAGAAACTTTATAACTTAAGTCCTTCAATGCATTCATTATCTTATCTATCTTATCCTCAACTACTGGTTGCTTCTATTGATGAACTTTAGGATTCCACAAAATTTTCATGTCATCTCTTTTGCTCACCTTTCTAGATACGTTTTTTGTTGTTCTTAATATGTAGTGTAATCCTAAAAGCATCCATAAGTGACTGGGGCTCTTTGTCCCTTAATTGACAACCCATCTTTGAATCATAAGAATTTTGATATAAAACCAAACACATTGACTCACTTGGTCTCATATGGTGAGGAAGTTTCTTCATCAACTTTGTAAACCTATTGTGAAATTCAAAGATTGACTCATTGTACCTCTTTTGTATGCTAGTGAAATCATTTACAATAAATCTAGGGCCAAAATTATCTCCATACCTTTCTGTAGACACCTAAAATTGTCCAGTTTAATTAAATAAATATCTTTATTTATTTAATTACTTTAGCCTAATTCTTCTATTAATTAAATAAATAAAGCCTAATTCTTCTATTAATTAAATAAATCTTTATTTATTTAATTAATTCATTTATCCTCTTCTAGCCTTATTTCTCATTTAAATAAATACCTTTATTTATTTAAATTATCCTTTTCTCTTAAATTAAATAAATACTTTTATTTATTTAATTAATTCATTAGCCTTTTCCACCTATGACACATGTCATTCATCTCTTAATTCATACACTACCTACCCTCTCATTATTTTCTTATTTCCTCTACCTACCCTGTAATCCTAGCCGACCATTTATCTTTTACACCTCTCAATCTTATCCCTCCATTTCTTAAAGTGTCTTATATTTAAGGAGATGCTTCCTTCATTATCAAACCTTGATCAGTTGACTACCTGACTACACTACGCTTTCGAACTTTCATATGCGATCAAGCCTACTTGCAAACACATTTCCGTTCTTTGTTGAGCTCTTGTGCACACATAAAATCTGAGAGCAAATATATCAAGCAAGATCAATGGAGATAGGAAGAATGTAGATTCAAACCCTATTGGACATGTGATGGTATAATCTTTGTGATTTCATTTGATTTGCATTGTCTTAGGTAATCTTCATATGTTATGGTGGATCTTTGTTGTTGTTAGGCTAGGGTTTTGTGGTTGAATTCATTTAGTCTTTCAATATTGTTTTATCCATTTTCACCATAAACACTTTCCATTAAAACTCCCTTGAACTCAACCATTATAGATATACTTAAATCAGGTTATTCTCTATACCATTCCCTAGCATCTTCAATGAGTGACTATATGAACAATTTCATCTTCACATCTTCATGATCAAAATCAAATCCATCCATAAAATTCATGAAGGCCCTAAAATGGTCTTATCCTAATAATGCATTATTTCCTATGAGTTTTGATAAGGCCTTCCTCACTTCATTGTCTATTAGATTAGGGTAACCTTCTATGTCATTGGAAATCAATTGTCTATTTCTATCTACATTTCCTAATCCCCTAACCAATACAGTATCTTCGATTTGACCTCCTTGGAGGTTTTGAGGTGAAACTTGATTTTCTTGTCTTTGTGAATTTTGGTAACTAAGATTTACATTTTGATTGTTCAATTTCTGATTAACATTCTAATTTTGAGGAGAATTATGCCATGCAAATGGATTATAACCAAATTGTTATCCAATGCTAATTGTACCTATATTATGGGACTGGTGAATTTTTTGATAACTTGAAATAGGCATGAAAGAATCACATACACTTAAAAGATAAGTTATTGAAACAACAACAATAGAAACCAATCTCTAAAATGAGTTTGAAGTCTTAATTGTGATCAAAGGTGGTTGTGAGATAGCAACTCTAACATATGAAACTTGTGGGATACTAGTTGCTAAAAATCCTTGGGAAGTAACATGAGAACCTCCTAGAACACTAGTAGGTGGTAATATATTCATGTCTTGAAACTATTTAAGGATCTCTTCTCTCCTTTTGAGATTTTGCATTCTTGCTACTTATACTTCCAACATTCCCACCTCTTTCCAAATCCTCGTCTAAATGAGGTCTTAAAGTTGATGGCATTGCATGATTTGAAATTGAACAATGATTTTCATTAGTGTATTTAGGTCTTAAGTATATGCAATAATACCTAATCTTACATATGGGTCTGAGTTGCGCACTTTAAGGATTTGTGGACCAAATGGTCCTGATTGAGGCTCTAAATAACAAATTTCATCACCATTTGAATCAACACTTGATGTATGTCTAGGGAGAACATGAGGTTTACTATATGAGTGATCATATCTATTTGGGTCCCATGCATTTTCAGTTAAACATATTCCTTTTTCAAAAAAGGTGTAATTATGTATATGCTTGTATTTATATCTTTATCAAAAGTAGCATTTTAGGTTGAGATATAGACCTACTTGTATCCTTTTCTTTCTATCTTTTGTTTAAGAACTCACCCACCAATTATTTATGTGGATCTTTTTGGTACAAAGATATTCTTCCATCCAGGATTTAGTGTTCATTTTGATACTGGTCTTTATCAATTCAAAGTTGTCACCCACATAATAGGAAAATAAGGATTAATCTTTAAACAATGAAAACCAAACTATTTATTGAATATCAACCTCTACAATACAATGACAAGGCTATTAGATTTTAAACATGTTACTTGCAACTTTTCCCCAATAGAGTGATCAATTTGATGGCATTTTCTACCTGAGTTCCCTATAATCCTCTAAAAACTAGCCCACACTTATGATTAAGGACTTCGAGGCCAGTGGTCAACGAACAAGGTTAAACTCTAAAGTCCAAACCTTCTACACTTTTGGCTCTACAAAATGAGGGTAATCTTATGACAATATCTCACAGTTCATCTTTTGAAACTTGATATTGCACTTTTAGCAGATATATTATCATCTAAGAAACCCAAAATTTATGATATATCTTTTAAGGCTAGGTTCTTTTGGATTTGATGTCCTAATGATAAGCGAATAACAAATCCTAGAATAAACAAAACTGAGAGAAATTAAAGTAAAATAAAATAGATATTTTTTAATGTTTGAATTAAGAGTTGTCCTAAAATACTTATCTCGTAAATCTTGTAGACTAGTGCCTTATAGGGCATTAGAGTCCAATCAAAATACTATCATTTGCAAAGTGCTACACACATTCTTTAATCTTTGGGCTAATAGATTTAATGCAATACGCTAAGATCCCCACTATTTATTGAGATGTAATTCTTCTCACAAATTATCTTTAAGCCCTTATATCTCGATCTAGTATTTTAACTATTCCCTTATAAAATAATAGAAACCAAGATATAAATTGCAACAAAACTACAATCATGAAATATCAAAGACTTGCTTCAATATTTCAAAAGGATTAAATACAATAACAAGGAGACAATTGCACCAAACAAGATCCAAAATACATTTTCATTATTTGATATGAAAATATGCTTTACAATCTAAAAAATGATATGTATGTCCTCTACTATCAACCCCTATTACAAACGCTACTCGATATTCTCCATAGAGATCAAAATTTTAGAAGTACAATTGCTATGAATTCCCTTTTATAGGAGCAAGAAAGTGAAAAATCTTCAAGCCAATTGTATTTGACAATCATAAATGCACATCATTCTAAGAATTAGGATGTTAGAAAGTAGTGGGAGACCAAAATAGAAAAGAAGTTCTGAGAGAGGAAAGGATCTTCATTTAGTTACAAAACAAGTTGACCAAAATCTACCCTTGATGAATTCAATTCCTTGGAGCATAATGTTGGCTGCTACTAGTGGAGAAAAACATTTATTTCTTGGTGCTACCCAAAGTAGTATGCTAATTTGTGATACAAAACTCACTCTTCTCCATACTTGGCATCCCACTATCCAGATATTGCATTGCCATGCTAAGGATATTTTAGCATCACATCCAATTTCTCAAGATAGGTACTATATTTTTAATTCATTACTAACCTTGAATCCTTCTAATAGATCTCATATTTGACTTCAAATGCATACAGTTCATCTAGAAATTGATTTAACTTCTCCATATTCAATTCATCTTCTTCATACACAATTGAAATTACTTTGGCCAGCAATGAATTGACTTATAACTTCCATCGATCTAATTATTTTGGGCTTCCTTGACCATCCTTTATGTTTGGCAACACTTTACATTCCATTTGATCAATGATCTTCAATTTCTACTCCAATTGCACTTTTAAGCTCATTGCTGATTTGGCAACATCTTCAAGCTTTCTGACACTATTGAACATTTCTCTCAACTCTGGTGGATTTTTATTATCATTCTTTGATCTCTTTATCATATCCATCAAGATTTGAGTCCTCCTTAGCAAATTTTGTTTGATTGGATCCAATTTCTCCATATCATGATCATACTTTATCTTTGCATTAACTAGGTTATAATTCCCCTTGCAAGCATCATCAATTTTCAAATTGATCCTTGCCAATTTGTGACTAACTAATCCAGTAACCATGTTTGTTGTGACCTCATTCTTTGGTGTCTTCTCTTTGTCAAGTTCATCCTTCAACTCTCTTATTTATGTCATCAAATATTTCTTATCTAAAAACCCTTGCATTAGAGTTGTAGGGTTTTGAATAATTGAGACAATTCCTCCTTGCAATCAATTTTCCTTTGAAGCTTTTGATTTTCAATGACTTGATGTGTTATTTCTTCAGGGCTTCATGGTATGTATACAACTTTTATGTGACTACCTTAAGATTGGATAGTGTAGTGTTCACCATTAAATTTGTAGCCTTAAGAAAAGGCTTGTCAACTACTATCTTTATTAATACATTTCCCCTAAACTAATCATAATTTTGAAAAAAATCACGCTTGTCAGTGTTAGGAGACAATGCCCAAATAGGCCATGACCCAAAGTTAGGACTAAAAATAGAGTGAGATAGATCTTATTCAACTTCTTCCTTAATGTGGTATATTTTTGTCTCTCCTTCTTTGTAGGGTGAAAAGATAATGCAGTGGCAATGCCCCATCTAAGTGACAATATAGCACCTACATCATTTACCATCTACTTACTTTGCTCTAGAGTTATGTTGAAATGATGGTCTCTTATTCTTCTCTTCCATCACTCTCTTATGATATTCCTCACTTCTCCTTATTACTATAGAATCTCTAAACTATTTTGATTTGACAAAATCTTCATCACTAATCGATTGATTACAAGCTAAGGCCCTTATAGCTCTAGTGGGACCATCTTCAATTTTTAAATTTTAAAGTTTCCTAATTAGTGGCATGACCAGAAATATCTCCCTTGATGTTTGACCTCTTGGAGAAAGTACTGGTGATGGTGGATAATCTACAAGTGTTGGAGGCACTTGTTCTAGAAAATCTTACTCTTGACAACTTGAGCCTTTGTGACATCAACTATTTTCATCCCTTTTCAATCAATGGGTGCTCTACTACTTTCATTTTCTTTCCCTTTTTTTAAAAGACATTAGACTTCTTTGCTATCTTTATCGTATCTCTCTTCAAAAGTTCTTTTGCAGTCAACATCATGTTTTTAATTCTCACCAAAGAGTCAGTTTCATTATTGAAGAATCTAAGGAAATCAGGTTCCCTCTCCTTTCTGATCTCTTCAACTCTCATTAGCATGTTCCATCTTCTTCTTCTCTCATGCACCTACTCAATGGTCAATCAATTCCTTATTATATCCTCATCATACAATGTTTCACCCTTGAAGTCCAACCTTAAGATCCTCATGAAGCCCTCAAGATTCTCATGAAGCCCTCAAGATCAAAATTTCTAGATTTCTCAAGTCTCATCCTATATGGATTCAAAGTTGTATAAATTTGATTCAAGCCATCATTGTTAGCAATGGTGAAGTCAACAAACTTGAATTGTATGGGGAAGAATGAAGGTTTCCTTGGCTTAGTGAAATGAATGTGATCAACTTCACTGAACTGCCTTATGACCTCTAAGGAAGCAATTCTCCATGGCAAACATTTGGGCAACACATGGGGTTGCACTGGACTCCCATAGACTTTGATTGTAGTTATTCTTGAATGGAGATACCAATATCCCCAATTATGTGAAATCCTAAGATCCTTCTATTGGCAAGAGACATTGTTTTGGTGATGATTGATGCATGAGGAATGCTTAGGGGTTGTCATTGATGGCAACTCAGTTAGGTAACCACATCCAGTGTACATAGATCTGATTTACTGGAAGTCATTTTGTTCATAAAGCATAAGTTTGGAAGGTGGAACACAATAACTAGTAGAGAAAGAGTAGAGTGAAAAATGGTGCTATTTCTCAAGGGGAGTTTGACATTTTGAAGTTTTGCAGTTTTGAGTGTACAGTTCATTTTTCACAGTGTTGCCATCAATGCCAAAGGGGGAGATTGTTGGCAAGAGATATTGTTCCAATGATGATTGACACATTGGGAATGCTTAGGGGTTGTCATTGATGGCAACTCAGTTTAGTAACCACATTCGGTGTACATAGATTTGATTTACCGGAAGTCATTTTGTTCATAAGGCATATGTCTGGAAGGTGGAACATAGTAACCAATAGATCATGAGATCATAGTGTATAGCTTGAGATTGGTGTTGTAATTTTGGTTGTAGTGATTAAGGAAATTGATTCGAGGTCCGAGGTAGTTTGTTTCGTGATCCCAGTATCTGGTGTTGAATTGTAGCAGGTTTAAGAGGTATGGTATCCGGTAATCTAGTTAGGTCAGAGTTATTTTGGTGTAATGTTTGTTGCGAAATATTAGGGATGATTTTGGTGATTGGTTTTATGTTTGAGGTGATTGGGCCGACTTATGGGAAGCTAATTATCATCTTGTTTTGGTCCGCATTTGTATTTGTGGACGGTTTGAGACGACTTAGTGATACATGTTTTATGTTGCGTGTTATGTAGTTTTTGGAGGTCAACATGGTTAATGATTCTTTTTGTTGGTGTGGATATATAAGATTGATTTGGTTGATCATTTTGGTGTGTGATATGATCGAAGAGAGTTTGTATGAGTGAATTTGTGTGTTTGGTGAATGCGATTGAAGGTTTTGGTGGTCCGGTGAATGACAAAGCAAGAAAACGGAGTATAGAGACAGATCGGGTGCATGAGAGAATTTGAGCCTAACCGAAACTGCAATTTGGCATAGTTAGATGCTATACTTTAGTTCATTCATCATTGCAATCATTTTGTATTATCCTATAAGCCAGTGAGCCTTCCTTCTAGTTGTAGCCCTTATTGTAATTGAGTAGCGAGCTCTAGGCAGTGTGCCTAAATGCAAGTGCATTCCCCTTATGTAATATTATCATACTTCTGGCCATAGTATAATAATATTGTGGGTTCAAATCCCACTATGGTTTTTCCCTTTTCGGGTTTTCACATAAAAATGTCAGTGTTATGATTGTTTGGTTATTTGTTTTGAGTTTATGCATATTACTTTCTTTCTTGTGCATCTGTTGGATTAAGAATCAAATTAATAAGTTTGCAAATTATAAAACATCGATTCACCACCCCCTCTTAGTGTTCATTGATTCCAACACCTTCCACCTTTCTGAAATCTTGAGAAAGTCTATCACATCCCTTGGGATCATGTCTTCTGGAATTGAAAAATAACTTCACACTTTCTGCACAAAATTCTACTAAAAAGATACAAAATTTGAATTGATGCAATGAGAATCCCAAATGTATGTCCAACACTGAATTGGTATCTCATTTCCTTCATTGTCCTACATTTTGAGTGGCAATTTGTCATTCCAAATCTTCTTTCCACTCCATAAGATCATATGACAAATTAGAGAGTGCCACTTGAAATCAAACTTGTATGGATATGCTTTGGCCTTGACAAAAATTTCATGAATCTTACTTTGCAAGTACTCTGGAAAATCAAATTCAATATTATTCATGACATGCTAGATCTCAGTTGCCACACGCATCATATCCACATAAATGGAATCTTTTGCATCTTAACCTAGTATTTGACATAGGCTGTAATATCTCTTCACAAAATAGTCTTCAAATATATCTAAAGAGAAGGGTTCTTTCTCAAGTTTAGAAATTGGAATAGGCTTTCTATCTGGGTCATCCCACCTAAATTTAGGAATTAATATTCTTTTGTATACATGATAATGAACTTTATATCCCTCTTCAAGCTCCTTAAAGTCAAATTTGGCTAATTTTTCTCTACTAAAACCAAATGTGTTTTCAATGACAACCTTATTAATATTGATCAAATCTTGGCCACTTGTAGTTAGTACTGTCATCCTCCTAATATCATATTTGTACCAACTGTTTCATGAGATATGCATCAACAAAAACATTTGGGATTGCAACTTTACCTAGGCCAAGCTCCAATCCATTTCTCATTGGTATCTTTAAGCCTCTTTACTAGTACTAGTGTAAAAAACGGTTCCATCCAAGCTTTGTAAATCTTGCATCCCTAACTCCATGTAGGTTATCCAATAATCTATCTTTTATACCTCTCGAACCATATACTAGTAGAGGCACTCTCTTTCCATGAAGTTGTTTGATTATGCCATCATCAATCTTTTGAGGAGGCTTCTTTCTGATTTTTGCAATGTAGGGTATATACTTTGTAACCTAGGGTTTTATGCAATTCACCTCTAACACAACTAAATTTACTTCTTTTTACTATAACTCAAAAAATATTGCAATTTTAACTAGAATAATTGAAGAAACTGAAAATTAGTTTACTTATCGATCAAAATGTGTTCCCATTAATATCGCCTACAAATGAGATTGCTTGTAACGATTACCGAGTCAAGTTACCATAGTCATTTTACCATTACTCCATTCGTGTGTGAAAAACCTATCAATTGGCTATTTAATCGGTTTGAATATGCACCATCCATTTGAGAAGACTACACAAAAATGAACAACCACGATTAAAAGATCAAACATTCAAAAATACTTCTTCTCCAGCTTGCTTTGTGTTGGGCTTCACCTAGAAATGTGTCACAAGAGTGTGATGTCGGGGGCATGACTAGGCACTAACACTTTTGGCTTTGCGATGCCATAGTCCAATGAAATATTTGTGAAGTGCTCCAGTGTGTCTTTGAATTGTAACATGCCCATTTATTGATCAGATGGTCCACATTCTCTTAAGGGATTGACAAGAGGGCCATATGGCCACGAGAGCCATCGATCTTTCCTAAAAGGAACTTAAGAGATATTAAATGCATGACTTATGAAATATTGTTGACTAGGAAAATTATTTTCTAAGTAGGAGGGGATGGTGATGAACAACATGAGACCACTTAATCTTATAACTTAAAATCGAATACCAACAATAGCAAGTCACCATCAAAATATAAAGCACAAGGTTTAAGGCTTATAACATGGCATTGCAACCTTGGGGTTTAGGATTTAATTGGTCCTATGATGCAAAGAAAGGGTAGAAATTATGTAAACTTATCAATCAACAAGTTAGAAGGGCATTTGGGGCATCACACTAGGCACTTTCTTTACAAAGCTTCTGTAGGCCTTGTAGCCCTCCTAACAGGTTTGTTTGTCCATAACGTTTGACGAAGATATGATATTCAAATTATGAACATAGATTTGGATACCAATTTGGTCCTTATAAAACATATCTCAAAATTCTATAGGGTTCCTTTCTACGGATGGGGTCAAAAATTGTATGTCCTTGTTCTAAATAAGCCTAATTTGGTTTGTAGGTTTGTATAAAACTTAGGACTTGACCTCCAAAGGTTCTCAGGCAAGGTTTGAGGCTTAGGTAGGGTCCATACACTCCATACATCACCCTACTTCATTCCAATTCACACTTGATGAGATGCAATGCAAATTTGGTTTTTCTACCAAGAGTTTCAACCTGATACATAGAGATATCAAACCTAGGGCATCACTTTTCCATAAGCAATCCTCTCCCCTTGTTCTTGCAAGTTTTAAATATTGAATAACATATAATTACAGGCCATTCCACCAATTTATAGGGTATTTCACTAGTGGAATGGAGGATTATACATTTTTCTTTGTTATTGGATACCCTAGGTAGCGTTTTTGACCTAACTGGAAAGAATTGCTTGTATCTCCCTCAAAACTCAATGACAGTCAACCAAACCAAAGCCAAATGAAAGGTAACTCATTTATATTTCCAACCATACCATGTACTTGTCATACATACGTCGTATAGACCCATACAAAACACTGCAACTATCAAAAATGTGTTCAGATTTACATGAATCGATTTAATTGATTGCTTCAACCTCCAAAAATGTCATTCATTCTCTTGGGTCAATGATACAATGCCTTTTACATGTTTACAATTATTCTCCAACTGACCCCCAATCGATTCTCAAATTAGAGACTAACTAAAACATCATTATGCACTCTATGACAAAATATGTAAAAGTTGCTTGGCAACATTGTGCAACTTTGACAATTTTTACATTTTTGCATTCTCTATCACCTAAGAACCCAACCATGACTCTGATCAAACTAGGATGGTCACAAAAGACCTTATTACATGAAATACATCACACAAAACCAAAAATCCAACTTTGGACACTTCGGACCTAATAGAGCTAGCCTTGGACCTAGGGTGCTCTTGCACCATCCTAGGACCTAACCATACATCAAACAAGGATATTATGAGGCAAAATTAACTCAAAACTTGTGGGTTATACTAGAGTTGACCACAATCACACAGTGGATGATGAATTTCATGAACAATGTGGTGAAGTAGCAACAAACAAAGGCTTCAAATGAGGACCAACAAGACGAGGAAAAGTAATATTTTTTTGTTGTCTGGTCTCATCTCATGTCTTTTTGCGCTCTAAAGTTATTAGCCGAATGTATTTAGGGCATAAGTATCTATAGTCCTTTACTATGTTCTCATTTGTGATATGATGAAATTTTGCTCATTAAAGGAGCTTTTTTGGGTATGATATTTACAATTTCTAAATAATCATAATTGCAATAGTGACTCTATAGTGTATTTGGCTTACCATGATAGCATTTCGTATCAATATACAACTCAACTTATCTAGAAAAAAGGAAAAATTCTTAACATAATAAAGATTAAGTATAAAAATAATTATATAAACTATTTACTATTATCATATCTTTAAGAGAATATATTTATATATATAATTATTGTATTATTTTAACCAATAATTTTTTAATGTAAGCTTTTTATTTAAAATTTAATTATACTTAAAAATATATTTAAATTTAAATTTAATATGTATAGTCTTAAAACACATGGTTGTGCAACAATAACAATATTTATATATTCAAATATTAAAAAATATTTAAAAGTAAATTAAATAAAGTATCTTCCCAAACCACTTGGTTGTACAACAATAACAATATTTAAATATTTGAAAGTTAAAAGTATTTAAAACTAATTAAATAAATCACCATTTCAAATTTTAAATTTAAATATAATATGTAGAATACAATCACATGTTAAATTTAGTATCATTAGGCTACATGATTTTTTTATCAATATTTCTTTTAGATTTTTATTATATGGATTTTTATTATACAAAACATTGGTAATAATAATCTACAAATGAAATCTAGAGAAATATTGACTAAAAATCAATATGACTTGGAAATTTCTCCAGTTTAAGTAACACACCTTGTCACTTCAACATAACCTCTTCTTCTATTAAACCTACTTGTAATCTCTAATACCTAAATATTGCCCAAAATTGACTAAAAATAAATATGAACCCTGAAAATTTCTTGATTTAAAGTAACATGTCCTGCCACTTTAACATAACCTCTTCCCCCTAAAACCCACAAATCAATTTGACCCGAAGATATTTCTTGATTTTAAGTAACATGGCCTACTACATTAACATAACCTAGTAACACGATCTGTATATACTCTTCCCCATAAAACCCACTTATATACTCTTCCCCATAAAACCCACTTGTAACCACTTGTAATCTCAAAACCTAAATATTGACTAAAAATCAATATGAACGGTGGAAATTTTCCTTGATTTTAAGTAACACGATCTATCACCTTAACATATTCTCTTCCCCATAAAATCTTTCTTGATTTTAAGTAACATGATCTGTATATACTCTTCCCCATAAAACCCACTTGTAACCACTTGTAATCTCAAAACCTAAATATTGACTAAAAATCAATATGAACGGTGGAAATTTTTCTTGATTTTAAGTAACACGATCTATCACCTTAACATATTCTCTTCCCCATAAAATCTTTCTTGATTTTAAGTAACACGATCTGTATATACTCTTCCCCATAAAACCCACTTGTAACCACTTGTAATCTCAAAACCTAAATATTGACTAAAAATCAATATGAACGGTGGAAATTTTTCTTGATTTTAAGTAACACGATCTATCACTTTAACATATTCTCTTCCCCATAAAACCCATTTATAATCTCAAAACTTAAATATCAATTAAAAATCAATATGAACGATGGAAATTTCTTGATTTTAAGTAGCATGATCTGTCACTTTAAAATAACCTCTTTCCCATAAACCCCTACCCACTTATATCCCCAATACCTTCATTTAACGGTAGAAATTTAAAAAATGCGTGCCCAAAATACATGATTGTGCTTACCATGGAAGACCAGATGCTCCGAACTATGGAGGAAGATAGGTGCTTAATCATGTGATACTGAAGGGATGTTATCATATTAACACTCTAAATATTCTTCAAAGCAGAATTCTGAACCAAAAGTCAAATTTTAATTGAAAATAATGGAGGGCTCCAAAAAGATTTGACACAGAACAATGCATGACTCCAAAAAATCTTGACAGAGAACAATGGAAGAGCCCAAAATGTTTAGGTCGGCACAAAATTTCCATATTACCCAACTTTTGGAAGTACCTCAAGGGTTCCTCACGCTGCAAGTTTTAATTCTATTTAACCTCAGGGGTTTGTTAAAGGCACCTCACGGAGATGATGGCTTCCAAGAGAGAAGCAGACAATTCAAGGTTCATTGATGGTATTAAGAGGATGAGAATCTGCTTGAATAGCGTTCTCAGAGAAGAGAAAGAAGGGGATATTTTTCGAGGATTTTCAAGTACAAGTAAGCAGCCTTATACCAACTGGCTCACAGTTGGTATTGGGCCATGGAGACAGGATGGCTCAGGCAAGGGTAAAATAATAGTTCCAGAGATGAAAGGTGATTCTGGATCAAGTGGACTTTCTACCAATTGGCTTACCCTTAAAATTGGCTCATGCACAGAGGATGGATCAAGCAAGCATATATATGGTATGCTTGAGGCCAAGAATGCAGAGAAGAAAGGGGAGAGTTCATCAAGTATAGAGGATGGCCCAGACAAAAGAGTCAGCTCATGTAGTGAGGATGACTCAAACAAGAAAGTAGAAGGCAGGGAAGAATCATTTTTCGTAGGTCATGTTCCAGAGGACATCTTGAACACAATATTTTGCAAACTCCCTCTTCATACACTGTTCCAAGTTCAAATCGTTAGCACTTCATGGCAAAGTATTATTTCTAGCTCTACTTACTTTCACAATCTCTGGGAGCAGAGTAATGTGCAAATGTGGCTGGTGATGGATCTAAATGATGAAACAAGTGGGTGTTCTAATGGGCTTGCTCTCTATGATGTCAGTAGAAGGCTAAGGTATATGAAGATATTTAATGATGAGTCCATATGCAGTAACTCACAATGGTTTCTCAGAGCTGGAGATGGGGGTCTCTTAGTTTATAGCTGTAGGAGAAATGGAACCCTTCGAGTGATCAATCCACTGACCATGCAGTCCCATTGTCTTGAAGATGCAAGATTGACCAGAAAAAGCAAGATTTCGTTTTACATGAAAAAATATCATGATAATGTGGCTGTGCAGCTCAAGATTGATCCAAAGGGGAAGACTTATCAGGTAATTCTTATAATTGGAAATCTTTATCTTCTTAGAAGAAAGAAATTTACTGTTTTGATTTATAGGTCTGCACAACGAAGATGGGAAATAAGAGACGCTCAATTAGAGCAAGGAGTGTATGGACATATGACAATTTGCTTTTTCCCATTCATTTTAACGCAGAACCAAAAAATATACTGGTTTTCTAGAAATGGGGCAGATGTTGGTACTTATGATCTGAATGGAGATGGAAATATCAAATTTCGTTATATTTTGGGGAGGCAAGATGTACAAGATGTGCACCAGACCTTAGGAATTGTTAGGTGCAGGGGCAGAATAATAATGGTTTGTAAACGTGAACCAATGAATCGCCCACCATTTACACATGCCTTGCTTTTTTATGAGCTTGATGAGCTCCAAAGGCGGTGGAGGCTTGAATATGAAGCTATTGTATCACCCAATGGCTATGTCAGCCATATAACTTGTGTTGGGGGGGATTATATTTGGGTATCTGCGGAAATCGAGGGCCGTGTCAGCCATATAATTTGTATAGATATAGATACTGGGGAGCTGAAAATATGGCCAGAAGTTTACCCGTGTATGTTCAATGTGAGAAACTGTCTATCCATGCCACTGAGCTTTTGTCCATGCTCTTAGATTTCCTGTCATTCTGTTGAAGGTACTCTTCATAGCTTTTCCTGAACCAATGAAATCTCTCTGCTGCTTCATCAATAAAGGATTTGTGGTTGTATTAGAATTTTTTTTTAATAAATGGTTGCATTAGTCTAGTTTATAGTAGAATGTATTCAAGTTCTGCAAATTTGTGAAATAAAGAATATGTTTCCTTTATATTTTATTATGGTAAAAGAGATCGAAACATTCTGAACCTTTACAAACAGTATCTCAAAAGTAAATAAATTAGGTTATGAAAGTATAAGATTTTTTTTTCTTTCTTTTATGTTATTACAATATAGAATATACTTATTTTCTCATTTTATGTGTGTTTTGGGGCTCTGATAGTAGTATCAAAATAGATTTTTTTTTAAAAATTGAAAAAGTTTTATTGTTTATATCTCTGTTGAAAATAGTAGTTATTTCAGATTGAGTTACTGCTAATTATAATTATTTTAGATTGAGGAATGTGGAAATATAGACATGAATTGTGAAATATTTAACAAAATGCCTTAAAAGTATTTGCAATATATCCAAACCTGAATCTATTGAAGAGGCTCTATAAAGCCAAATAAACTTGTCTGCATTGAAACACTGTTTGAAGTGTAGTTGCAGACATATATGCAGAAAGTGAAAGTATCGATAGAGGGCATGAACATAACAGATCTGCTGAAAGGATTTAATAAGTTTCAAGCAAATGCAGTTGGTGGCTGTAAAATCAGAATGCTTCGCTCGGGTGATCTGATATTATTTTCGGTCTTGGGTGAGATTATTAACTATTATCTCTTTTTATTGGACTTAAAAGGCCCTGTTCTTGGGCGTCATAGGGAGTTCATGGCAATGGCAGTCAGGTTTTTAGAATAGAGATTTTTGGGGGATGAACTGGACAATGCAGACAGAGAAGATGAATTCCTTGAATTTGCTCGGTTGAATGGTCTTATCCCTCCAAAATTGGAACGTAATGGGAGAACTGCTGATGGCCGAAGAGCTGTGAATGCAAGGGGTCGTGAGAACAGGGGTTGTGGCCGTCCGAGAGGGAGGGGTCATGCTCGGGTTGTGGATTCAGTTTAGGGCTGCTTGATTTCCATGCTATGCAGATATGATCTTTGTTTAAAATCTGTGTCTTTGTTTTTGTTTTTATAGATATGTCTGGACTCTATAATTTTTTGTTCTAATGGTTTAAGTTCTAGACTTTGAAGGCTGAATGTCAGCCCTTTTTCAGCTTAAAACTTTGTAATTCTTATCTAATGGAAGAATTTGGACAATTGAAGTTGCAAGCCCAATTTTTTTGTTTTTCAATCTAAACAGAATATTTGTAAATGTTTATAAATATTAATATAATCCTTTGACTATACCGTTTACCAATAAAAAAACAATCTTTACAAAAGATAATGAGAACTTTCAACATAGACATATATGCAAAATATGAAACCATAAACATTGTATGTAAACCATTTGATAATTGCCTCAAGGAAATGAAATCTATTTGTTGAACCAATGAAATCTATGTGCTACTCCATCAAAATGTTAATTTGTGGTTGTATTAGAAATTATAAACGGTTGTATTAGTGTAGTTTGTAATAGGATGTATTAAGTTCTGCAAATTTGTGAAATAAAGAATATGATTCTTTTATATTTGTATTATGGTAAAAGGGATTGAAAGGTTCTGAAATTTTACACAAAACATAATTATTTTAGATTGAAGAGTGTAGGTAGAATGTGGAAGTATAGACACAAAATATAAAGTATTTAACAAAATGACTCAAAGTATTTGCGGATACACAAACTGCAATTTGAAACATTGTTGAAAGTATATGCATCGATAGAGGGCATGAACATAACATAACAGATCTGTTGAAAGGATTTAAGAAGTTTCAAGCAAATGCTGTTGGTGGCTGTAAAACCAGGCTCTACAATCTTTATCAATGTTTCTCCCAGCTTGTGCTACAATGAGAGCTTTCAACAGAGACATATATGCAAAATATGAGCATTTGAAGGTAGAGTTAACCTACAATAATTATTTGACAAAATGCTTCAATGATTTTGTGCAGCGGATAGAAGACATGGGTAGGAGTACTATTTCTCCACATACAAGGAATGGGTTCAGTTCATACTTGCCTGTGTTTACAGCTAGTGCTCAACTGGGAGCTTTGAAAGAGGGCATAGGCATCCGTAAAATAATATAAAGAGAGGAGTGTCGCCAAATGGTGTAGCTGCAACACCTGTTGCAGACGTGTGCAAAACAAGTAAGCATAGACAAAGCACGTGAATTGTTTGACAGAATGCCTAAAAGAATTGGGGTTTCATGGAATGTAATGATCGCGGGATATGCACAGTTTTGGAGTTGTTCAAAAGGCTTTAGAAATTTTCAAGCAAATACAATTGGCAGGAGAGAGACATCTATCAAGGCACCAGGATGAAAAGTTTGTTAGATGTTAGAGGTACGTTTTCCCTGGTAGACATGAAGAAGGTCAAAGGTGGATGCTTGGACATTACATGAACAAATCGATCTGATAAACAGACACTTAATGTAGCAGCTAGCATAGGTAAACCTTATCTGCTCTCCCTTACTTGTTCTCAGATGGATTCATGCTATTGTTTGATTGGAAAGCACCCTTCTTGATATCAAGAATAATTGCTAAATGGTTTCATCAAACACCTTTTCCTTGTTCCAGGTGAAAATATCACATATACATGTACATAATTCTTAAAGTGTTGTCTTAAAAGTGTTGTTGGGTATAGAGTTGTAATTTTACTAAATTTTCACAAATCCTTAAATAATATATTGTACATGTGGTCTTTAAGTTTGTAGAATTAAAATTTAGACAATTGAAATGTATTACACAAACATTATTAGTAAGTTTCATGGCATCTCTTCATCTTATGGATCATATATTAGGATGTGGTTCGATATGGGTAATGGTTCGAAAATGTTAGTATATCAAGTATTATTGTGTTTGATCTTACCAAATCAACACCCTATTGACGTTGAAGTCTTCCCAAGTCACCCTTAGTCTTTACTAGCACTCAAGGCATGAAACCAACATCTATGTATTTTATTACCCATGTTTTCATTAGTTTTTACTTATTACACAACATCCCAATGGGTTATACTAACAACCCCTCTATACCTCAACCCCCATTGGATGCCACTTTCATCATTGAATATAATTCCTACCCTAGGCTCAACATGTTCCAACGAATGTGAAAATCAAAACAAAAAGCAAATCAAAAGCAAATGATTCAAGGTTCTCATACTCACACTATCCTAGAATTTATCTTGTAAAGTGATAACAAAACGTTTCATCACTACACATTAATAGTAAAGATACTACTTGAAATTATTAAAATTGGTAGAAGACTAAGCAAGATATAAGAAAATAAGAGATTTATTTATGTTTCATATATTGTTTTAAACACAACTATTATAATCTATTTGGCCCTAAATGTGTCAAGATATCATTGTAGTAACCCTTGATTACATCTATTGGAAGTTTGTATGCGCATTCTTAGAATGCTATATCCTTTCAACCTCTTATTGGCATTGTTGTACTTGCTCAAGAGTTACTTAATCGAGTCTTGATGATCAATAACTTAATAATATAGTTGATAAGGACTTCATTAACATAGCCAAATCAATATATTTGTGTAGACATTGAAAATCGTCCTTCACTTGTGATAATGCTTTTCATTAATTTTCCGTCTCCTCTAATTGAATGATTTTTATCGTTCAATTAGGGTTAGTGTCATTCTTCCATTTCCATGTAATTAAACAATTTTGATTATTGAATTATGGTTTTCTTCCAATCCTCTCTTTCACCTTAATCAATTCATCTCTCATCGTTTAATCACCTTGGCTTAACTATTCTTCTAAGATTAAATAATTATGTAATTATT
This sequence comes from Cryptomeria japonica, assembly GCF_030272615.1. Classification (NCBI taxonomy): domain Eukaryota; kingdom Viridiplantae; phylum Streptophyta; class Pinopsida; order Cupressales; family Cupressaceae; genus Cryptomeria; species Cryptomeria japonica. The sequence continues at coordinate 365,007,581 of NC_081414.1, read as the reverse complement.
TAATCCCTTTACTAATCACTCTTCTTAGATTCAGTAATTCTTAAATTATTTAATTCATCCCATTTTCTAAATCTCATATAAATTAAATGAATTTAATTATTCATTTAATTACCACTAATATGTGGGTGAAATAAATAAATTTTATTTATTTATTACACTCCACTTTCCTCACTTCTAACTCTAACTTAGCGAATCCCTCTCTTCACTTAACTCTTCCACTTTTTTAACCTAACTCCTCTTTGTCTCCACTTTTCACTCCCACTTGCCTATTTCTCTCACTTTTCTTTCCACTTAGCTCCTCTTGTGCGATCTTGACCATCCATTCCCTGAAATTGGAATTGATCCAAGCCATCCATCGATCCTCAAGAACCTATAAATTTCAAATCTCTTCTTATCCGAAGAACAACCACCTCTTTGATATCTTCTCACTACTTTCACATCATTTGGAGCTTTCAAATTTGCTTTGTGCACACATAAAAAATTGAGAGCCCTTTTGGATAAGAATAAGGACAATGGAAATTTCGTGAATTCAATGTAACATGGTTTTATGGTTTGTGTTTTGTTCATTGCATTTTGAATTCATTTTCTTCATTGGTTGAATAGTGGTATTTTTCTTTGAAATTTGAGTTTGTGGTTGCTCACATGTTTCATTGCATCTGTCCCTGTTTTATATTTGGCAATTTATAGTAAACTATTGCATGATTAAAATAAGGAAACTATCTTTTAATTTGATGGTGTAGTTAAGATTGGGTCAAGAAAAATTATTTGTAATCTTTTTTTTACTGTTTTATGATATCTTATTAATGATCATGAAAATCATAATCAAATGTAAATGGTGAATGCCAATATTATATGTTTAGGGAACTATACTAACACAAGAATATTATATGAATCTCAAATAGAACTACTTTCCTATGGGTTGTGTGTGAAAGGAAGCCAATTGTGGAATAAACACTTCCAAATGCTAAATCTAACAGTAGAGATTATGCAAAAAAGTTCTTACAAACACTTAACTATTACAAATTGGATAAACATATGCAAAATCGGAATTAAACAATTAAACTCACAACACTAGATATACGTGGGAAAACCCTTTTGGGAAAAAAAGCCACACTCCAAAAGTTGGAGTCAATTATATTATCACCAACAACCAACATTTACAATACAATTCCTAGAACCAATGCTCTTCAGGGGTAAATACAACAACAAAGAAATCTAGAGAGTATCTAACACAAAATCTTATTAGAAGATATCCAACACATCATACAAAATACACTAAGAAGCCACATATTTATAGAAATCAACACAAGTGGAAAGTGCCCATGGTTTCCAAAACCAACTCCAACACCAAAGAGATATGTGCTTTCATAAACAACAACTTGCTAACCCCATGGCATGTTGCACATAGAGAAACTTCCAAAGCAACAAAGCATAACTCATCTATAATGGTCACCTTGCCATATGCAACACCTACCTCTCACCACTTGTAAAAAGTGAACTCAAAACATAAATACTAATTGCCAAATAATAAATTTCCATTACTCTTCCATAGAACCAGTAACTGTTATAATAAATAAAAGAAACAGACATAGTTCCAACATAGCAACCTATGACAGTAGTCCCCTCTTTTTAGGACTTCCAAAGTGGGTGTAATAAAATAAATAAATAAAATAAAAAAGTTTGGACTCTAAGTTTGAGACACCTTAATCCCAATAGTGTGAGCCAAGGTGATTATGTATTGATTAGTAAACCTAGCCCCTAAGTTGGTATTGTGAAATCTTAGGAACTTGTGCATAGGTGTCCTTTGAGAAACCTTGTGAGAATAACTATGTATGACTTTGATCCGTTTGGAAGCATGCATATAAGTAGTGCTTAGATGAAGGGTACCCTTATGACCTCAAGTTTGTAAGGGGAGTGTTTAGGGGAAAACAAATCTAGATATTAGAGTAGTCCTTGACTTGTTTGTACTTCCCTCTTTTGTAGGCTTTAGATGAGACTAAAATGGGTATTAAAAGACTACATGAAAGAGTTAATAAAACCATATAACTTGCATTCAATACATAATGTTGTTTTGAATAGAAAGATAAAGGAAGTGAATTGGTTGAGTACCATATAGTTGATATTTTCTTAAGGGAACATGTTGAGTTGAGGCCATCTTGTGTTGGTTCTATGTGATTGTTATATGTTTGTGAAACTTAACCCCAAACTATAGGAATCTATACATTGAATCCTAAATCATTCGATTGTGTTATATTTATACACTTGACCAGTATTGTGAATCTTGTTATGTATGACCCTCACAAGTGTTAACTATTGAGATATTTATGTAGTGTCAAACAATCATTAGACCGTGCCTATGATCAATCTCTAGGCTATTGCAAGAGATTAGTCAACATTCACCTGGTTCATGTAAGTGAAATTGTTAATGCCTACCTTGGATATGATATGGTAATAGTTAGCATGTTGTCATTGGACTATTTCAATGGTATATGTCTAAGCTATTGTTGTATCTTTTGGATTAGCTAGCATTCACCTTGTTCATAGAGGTGAAGGATTTCTAGGGGCTATGCATAATTTGATACGGTAACAGATGCATGGGTAGTTACCTTACTATGCGAGTAGCGGTAATTAGAGCTAATTGCTATATTAGAGGGTTCACTGGTAGTCACTTATAGCATGAGGGTGATTGATGCCAAGTGTTACCCAGGACTGTGAAGAAGATAGTTGACAATATCACTAAGGTCACCACGTGGTACATGTTGGAAGGTACTTCTTCCTGGGTGGATAGACTTATAATTTGTATAGATATAGATATTAGGGAGCTGAAAATATGGCCAGAAATATGGGAGTTCGATGGGAGAGACTATCTATCCACGCTATTAAGTTTTCACCCGATCTCATAAATTTTTGAGATCTGGTGTCTAGTTGTAGGCTCTCTTCGTAGCTTTTAGGGTCCCTTTATTGTATTTCCATTGTTTCCTAAATCAATGAAATCTATTTGTCGTTCCATCAATAAAGGTTTTTAAAAGAGTTTAGGATTCAAAATATTATATGGTTTTGTTGGAAATTATCTTTAAAAAAGAGTTATAGTAGTTCAGATTGTAATATAATTTATTTATTTCTCTTAATTTACAAAATAATGAATATATACATTTTTACTTTTCTTTTATGTTTTTATTATGCTCCCAACCTTTACAAATAAAATCTGAAAGGCAAATAAATTTGATTCTAAGAGTAAATTTATGTTGTATTCTATTGTATAGATAAGTTTTTAAACAATAGAATATGTTTTTTTAAAAATTTTATGTGTGCTTTCTAATTTTAACAATAATAATATCAAAGTAGATTAAAAAATAAGAACAAAAAAATTATTATTTTTGTTGTTTCTTGATTCGATTATATGTGTCTATTTTGCATCAATGTTTTCGATCACACTGTGATCCATCTTTCTACCCTTTATCTATCCAACATCTTGATGATGGATTTGTGATCCACAATGTCGATACAAAAAAGACACACACAATTGAATCCAGAAACAACACAAAAAATTATCATGGATTGTGGAAAACTGATATCTCGTAAAAAAATTATTATTTATATTTCTGCTAAAGATGATAATTATTTTATATTAAATTAATATTTTTTATTAAGAGTCAAATAGGTTTTGAGGGGACCTGAAACCCCTTACAATGGGTTTTGAAGGGACCCGAAACCCTCTAGACATAGCGGGAGTCCAAACTGTTGGCAGTGGGCCAGCGTCCCTCACGGGGATTCGCAACATGGTTTAACAACCTCCTGTGGATTCTATAAGTCTAGTGGTTGTATCGGGCATTGACAGGTTGATCTTTTGGTGCAACGACAACCCTAGCTTGTAAAAAGTTGTATCAGAGCTTGGTCATAGGTTCGAATCACGCAGACCATGACGAGTGATGTTGGGAGGAGGATTGTTGGTAGTGGGCCAGTGTCCCTCGTGGGGATTCGCCACATGGTTTAACAACCTCCTGTGGACTCTATAAGTCTAGTGGTTGTATCGGGCATTGACAGGTCAATCTTTTGGTGCAACGACAACCCTAGCTTGTAACACGGACCCCATAAACAAAGCGTTGCTAAAAGATACCCCAAAGACTACCAACAACCAAACATCAACAACTAAGCAACAAAGATTTGGCCAAGACACCCACAAGGCCTAAGCCATAAAGCAAGAGCTATCAGATTCACATTAACGAAGGGTTTTGCAAGACTCTTGTAACCTTTGAGAAAAGGGTTTTTCTAGGCTCCCTTAACCTTAACTATAGGTTTTAAGAAGCCCACATAACCTTCACTTTTAGTAACAAATAAATAAAACATAATAATCTTGTTGGAAATTGGGTTTTAGAAAGGCTCCCAAAACCTTCAACTAGTGTTGAAACACAAACCTGTCAAACACCAAAATATTGAACCCCGCCATGGTCTCCACCTCCATAGGAGAAAGTTGATAGATAAATAGAAGCAAGGTGTTCACAACATTAGTGCAACCGCCCATCAACACTAGGGCATAAAAATATCGCTTGAAGCTCCTTCCAACTTCACCCACATGCCATACTCCACCTCAATAGGATCAATAAAATGGGAAGAAGGGAGGAAATAAAGCCAAACCTTGACCATCCCACAAATAGAATCTCCACTTCAATAGGAGAAAAATAGAGGAGAAATAGAGTAAAAGCATCATAAGCCTTCGAAAGAAATCTATAACTAGAACACCAGAGAGCTCCAACAATCCACACAAGGATGGCTATCACCTCGAAACCCAATAAATCCCTTAATTGAAAATAAGAAGCCACAACAAAAAATGCTCCATAAAGAATGGAAGCCAATGACTCAAGCATGGAAAGAACATCAAAAGCCCCATCAAGAGCAACATAAAAGGGAAAGAGAGAATGAGTAAACCAAAAACACATACCCCACAAATGAAGCAGGAGGAAAGCCCCAACAGAGAAGGAAGCCTCAAAAGCACCAAAAAAGAACCAAACCCTTACATTGCTACCACTGAAAACATTGACCGAAGGAACACAAGCAACCCCAACAAAATAGATTAACCCCCGAGGATCAAAAGATCCCAACAATGCCACAAAATAGGGGAGTAGGGCACCAAAACCCTCAAAACGAAAAAGCATGTAGCAACAAGCTGAAGCCAAAAAAGAGACTCCAAGATCCAAATTGGCCATGGAAGAACATGAAAGCATTTGAAAAAGAAGCCCCAAAAATTCAAAATGACAAAACCACGAATACCAAAACCCAAGGCCTTGGCACCTGTGGCAACCAAGGAACTGATCCCAACCACCTCATAGAAGGTAACATGAGCAACAAAAGTATGACCTCCCTATGCACCCACCATATCTGCCTTCTTTGTCACAAAAACACCAACATCTAACCCAAAACCGATAGGGGCAATGAATCCTAACAGAGAAGTAGAATTAAGAAGGACATTCGAAAGATGCAGAGGCACCTTGACCCAACTTGAACCCTCCATGAAAGAACCAAGAAATAAAGAGATCCCAACAACCCATGTAAAGGGAAAAACGAACCAAACCCTCAATGCTACCCATACATCCTCATCATCACCTGAATCAAAATATGCCACATTTTCTTCCTCAACAGAAACTACTCCTCTGACAACCCTAACCCTATCGCTTCTTGATGCCCTGAAGCTCTCGCCCATAGCTCTTGTTGCCCTTCAAATTAAATTAATGTTAATTTTTGTTAAAAAGTAGTCTTATTTCAAATTGAAGATTATGTGTAGAATGTCAAGTATTAGACAAAATGCCTCAAAGTATTTTAATCTCATAGAATGTGTGGTTGCAAGATATACACACTAAGACCTATTGAAAGGTTTTATAAATCTAGAAAGGAAGCATAATAAACAAATATATGCAGTGAAGAGGATCTATGAAGTCTTTTACAATCATTATCAATAATACTTTGAAACTATTTGAAGCAATTTTTAGGTGATGGGCTATATTGTATGGGGTTTTCATCTTAAACCCATCTCACACAAGAAACCAATTGTTGGTAAACAATTTTATAGTCATGGTTTTTGTTGATGTGAAAATTTCATTGCCTCACACCTAAAAATAAAATTTTGCCTTGCATTTAATATAGATCTGTATTATCAAATGGAATTCAGTCTTGAAATCTTGGGTAGTAGTAAAACCCAACAATTAGATCTCTTTAACACCACCCATACTTGAAAACATGCTACCATTTTTATTATGCTTAACCATTGGAGAGATGTAAATGACCATCCAATTTCTAGGATGCATTAATGTATAAGTTACTCTCATACACATAATTTATATATTGATACATGTAGAAATTGGATAACCATTTCTATAAACAACAGAGAAAAAAGTGAATTTATAAATTTTTCTCTGATCATATGTAAGATGGTAATTGAAAGTTCCTGAGTTTGTTGTAGTGGCTTATAAATGAATCTTGATCTGTAATAGAAGTTCACAATTTTATTTGATAAGGGAGACAAACCTGTTGGTTCACGTTTTATCATTTATCGAACATTAGAATAAAATATCCAAGGATACTCTAGCCTATCTTGAACAAAATCACTACGTGTGCCAAGATTACAAGAAAGACCGCATGGCGACTCCAAGGTTTATATGTGAAAACGAGCAACTTTGTGTTGGATAGCTACCTTGGTTATGTATGCTGAAATACAAGGGGGACTTACACTTGGCTTGTTCAATTCACAATGAAGATCCATCGTTTGGGTTTTGAATAATGGACTTTAAGAAAATTGAAAAGGATATAAGGGTTAAGAGGTTCTAATCTATTCCTAAGAATTCAAGAGATGGTATTGACTAGGTGAACCCAATAACAACACTTTGCTTCGCCACGCTAGGACAACTACACAAAGTGGGTGCAATCTTCAAGGGATGTGCTTATGATTTTCATGTCATGAATAACTACCATCAAGTCGAACAATATTCATCTAGACATAAGTTAAGCATCCATAAAGTAAGCTCAAACTAACTTTACACAATGAACAAGGATCATTTGTGCATCAAAAGTATTTGTGGAAGATTCACCATAAATAAATACTTATTATATCTTGCATTTGTCTAACATACGTGAAATAAAATCTAAACTATGATGAGGGATAAGAACCATGCGAACTCCAAAATAAGAGAAGTAATCACCATCAATTTGAAAAATGCATTACTTATTACTTTGGCAGTCATAAACAACAATTTACTTATCTCAACATGTTTTGCAACATGCTCCCATGACTTACAAATAAGGGGCGAGCTCAATTTAGGGTCCCCAATTACAATTCAATTGTTAGGATTGATTTCAAATCAATGGTCGAGATTATAAAATAAAACCTAATTAGGGTTTTGTACAACTAGCTACCCCTTTATGATCCAAGAGGATCCTGAAAACCTAAAAAAATTCAGTCTCAAAATCCAACAAAACTTGCATCATTGGAAAGAGCTCACTGACAGATCCTAGTGTAACTTGAACCGCATCAAAAGGAGGTTATATGCATGAGTTATGCTCGATCAAAATTTGGTCAACACGTGATCAAAGATGGTCAAACAGAAAAATTGATAATCATGGAACATTTCTCTACAAGCTCCATCACGTAGAGCTTGACAAGAGCTTTCTAACGTATTTTGAACAGACCAAATGCGAGTATGTATGTGGAAGTTATGACTGGTCAAGGTTTTGGTCAAACTTAGTCAAAATGATGATGTGGCTTGACACTGGTAGTTGACTGGATGTTGATGTGGCAAGTGTAGGTGATGTGGTAAAAATTTGGATCCCCCTAAATTCACGTACCACTACACCATGCTTTATTTTTGAGAAATAAAGTGGTGGAGGTTTATTTTATTTCACAAAATCCATTTTTGTGGGATTCCAAGTGATTTTGTGGGATCCCAAGATTTTATGGGATTTAAAGGCAAATCTCCTAAAATTAACAAAACAACAATTAACCCATTTAAAACAATTTATAACTAAAATAACCTTTAATGGCTATTAAATAAAAGACAAAAATCTAATGAATAAAAACAAACTCCCAAAACTAATATAGCCCATGAATGGAAAATGATAAGGGCTTAAAAAATAAATTAAAATGGTTTTTAATGGGGATTCTTATTGTTTTATTTTTAAAATAAGGGAAATTATGTATAAAAGGGGAGTGAAGGTGTTTGATTTTTCATTGAAGTGATTTTTGACAAGAAATTCTCTTGAAGAGAATTAGTCAATTGGGAGGATTTTTCCAAGCACAAAGACATTGCTATTTTGTAATATTTTCCTTTGTAATTGGGTTATGAGGCAAAATTGAAGCCTAACCTAAGTAGGAGAGTAAGAAGGTGACTTTAGGTGCAAAATAGAGATTGTGAGAGATTTTGGTGTAGGACTAAATCTTGGGTGATGTACAGAAGCTGTAATTGTTTGGCATCATTAATAAAGTAGTTCCTCGTTGAGAAGCGGACCTAGAAACGTAGCTCAAATTGAGAAAACTCCATTATCAATCGCGTGATCTCTATTCTTCTCTTATGTCTTATAATTCTCTTTCAGTATCTGATTCTTTGAGTTTTATAAATTTGAAATATAAGTAATTAGTTTATGTTTCATTAATTTGGATAAAGAACAAGTGAATTCTACTTTTTGTAATTTCAACAGTTAAAATACATAACCATGCAATTATGTTGGATCATAGAAAATAGTTTGAAATTAGGAGTTAAGTGCAATTACTTTGTAAACTTCTACAATCAGATCAAGTGGTATCAGAGCAGTTTAACAGGAAAAATTGCAAGTTAACCATGTTGAAATTAAAGCAAGGAGAAGGTGCACTTGAAGCGTTTAATCCAGAGATTGGATCGAGGTGAGTGACTCAAAGATCAACCATGACACAACCAGAAGAAGGGAAACATCTTGGTCTTGAACTCTTTGAGAGCGAAGAACAGTTTCTTAAAGCATTCCTAGACATGAAGATGATGATGGAAGAGTTGTACAAGGACACGGAGAAGAAAATGGAATACAAGGACAGAAAGAAGAAGGAAGTTGAATCCTCGTTGAAAGAAGACAAAGGTAAAGGAGTAGGAGGTGGTCGTGACCCTCCCGAACCTCCATCCCCATCTTCTTCATCCTCTTCATCTTCTTTGTCTACTTCTAAAAAGAAACAACCTATGCAAACACCTTTGTTAAAATTAGATGTTAAATTTGTGTTGCCTATTTATCACGGTGAATTGGATGCAAAAAAACTAGATAATTGGCTTAAGTAGATTGAAGTGTATTGCAGGGTTCAACAAAACTTGGACAATTCTTCCAAAATCTAGCTAGCTACTCTTTGAATGGGAGGCACTGCATTGGTTTGGTGGGAGAGTAAGATTCAAGATGATCTTGCTATGGATGGTTAAATCATTTCATCTTGGTTACTTCTTTAAAGAAACAATTTTATCCTTTGGGTTATATGCAACAAGCTATTATGGACTAGCAAAATATAAGACATGGTAAAGGACAAATGGTGCAAGAGTATACGTAGGTGTTTAGGAAGAAATCACTTACTCTTGGTATCCCTCTTTATACACAAGAAACATTATTAAAGTACATAGGTGAATTGTATTCAATTTGAAACATACAATCCCAATGTTTAATCCATCTAACTTTGATGAAGTGTGTGTTCAAGCAACCCATATTGAAGTAGGTGGAAGGAACATAAGTTTCAGTTCAAAGAAGGAATTTATTCCTCCAACTGAAGGCAATAAGAAGGGTAAGGAGAGGAAAGCATCTACTATGAAGAAAGAGGAAGGTGAAAAGCCTACTTGTTCACTTTGTTAGAAGAAAGGGCATGAAGATGCGAAGTGTTGGAAATTGCATCCAAAATTGAAACCAAAATGGTTTAAGGATTGTAAAGGAAAACAAAAGGCCACAATTGTCGTTTAGGATCTTGGATCAGATTTTGATGACCAAACAAATATAACAGTTGTGGGTTTGAAAGGTAAAGATTTGGTTGGAAATGATTCTACCACTGATATTTCATGTGCTTCTACTTCTAAAACTTGTGATGTTCCTAAAGATAGCAAAAGATGTGAATTATTTTATATAAGGGTGATTTCCAAGAGCTCTAAGATTGATACACTAATAGATAGTGGGTCCCAAGTTGATGCAGAGCATCATGAAAAACCAATCACAACTCTAGGATCATGTTTCAAGCCATATTTTAATCATGATAAAAATTCATTAGAGGCATATTTCATCATTCTTCAATAATCAATCAATCAAGAAAACTTAATCTAGGTATCAAACTTGCCAACTTGTTGCCCCTTTGGATAGACCTATACACAGAGGTCTATACCTTTTTAATCAGAACTAAAAATCTCAATCCCTTTGGTCGGATCCTGAATAACTGTATTATAAACAATTATCATCTCTGCACAAAGACCAATTTTGACTGTCATAAATCTGGAAAATGAATGTTTGCTACCTACTAGGGCATCATATTTCACAACAAATACTTAACCAAACTAAAACAATACCATACTAAAATGAAATCCCTCTGAGTCTACTTTCATAATATACAAGTCATTAATTTTTCCAATGGTGAAATCACAAGATAAGTACAAACCATTTCCAACAACTCCATTTAAGACAATTTAAAACCAGTTTTCATCAAAATCTTCATAACTTCTACAAATATAAACAAAAACGCCTCAAACCAAAGGGAAAAAAAATATGATTCACATATCTTTCCAATAATTATATTTAGAGGTCTTAATAATATCATATGAGTTCATACCACACGCTGCAATGTGACTGTTCTCAGGAAGTATCAAATCTGCAATTAACAACTTTCACCAAAACTTCCATATCTTCTTCATTTCTAAACATAATAACTCCAAACCAAAAGGAAAAGAAAGGTAATTAACATATCTAACTATCCATTATACATATACAAAGGTTTATAGGCCATACATGGTCTTACAAGGCCTGGAACCAACACAAAAACTGGAAAGCCAACCAAAATAACAATAGTAGAATGCACCAAAATGTATCCAAAATGTTCTCCTTTCTTCTCTATTCTTCCAATAATGATTTGGTTCGACCAATACAAAATATTTATAGACTCTTTGGTAGTTATAAACCATCCAACTACATTTATGACCCTTCATCTTCCCTTTTACAACTTTATGTGCAATTTTTGCACTTTTACATTTTTGCAAATGTTGCACTTTTGCAATTTTCTTGCAACCTTGACACTTTTTCCTAATGACTCTCCAAATTGTAAAAACCCCCTAAACATGTCCAAATAATATATTTAATATCTTTTACATACTTGATAGCCTTCTCATGGCCTTTTATACAATTTTGACCATCTTGACCTATAAGGGCCTATATGGACAACTAGGACACTTGCTTACATTTTTAGGCTTCCAAGCCTTACAAATCATTCCAAATGGATTAAAATACATTATAAATGACCTTAAAATATCAATTATATTTCAAATGATGACTTTGACCATATCTTGGTCTTACACCATGGGTGCTCCTGCACCACACGCTAATATAATTTCAGAAGAATTTGTTGAACAGTTGGGATTGAAAACAAAGTCACATAAGAAATCTTATCCACTAGGTTGAGTGTGCAATGATAATAGATTGCGAGTAACTAAGCAATACAATTTAAGATTTGCAATAACATCTAAGTTTATAGATGAGGTTGAATTTGATGTGGTTCCACTTGATATCTGTGGGATTGTGTTGGGTAGCCCGTACGTATATGATAGAAAGACAATCTTCTATAGGGAACATAATTAATATCACTTGTTTACAAAAGGAATTGAATACATTGTGCATTCTCATCCAATTAAGATTGATAAATATTTTGTGACAACAAGACAATTGAAAAGGGTAGTTAATGCAAACAATAATTTGGCACTTATGTCTATACCATAGGAAGTGTCATTGCATGAAAGCATATACAATTTTACTGTTGTTCCAATTATGAAAGACAAGCATGATGTTGGTGCATTCTTTTTCTCATCTGCATATTCAGTTTTGTTATTAAACTTTCTACTATTCAACAGTGTATGGTTGGTAGCAACAACAATGAATGTGGATGAAAATATGATGTACTTAACAATGTCAGTACAATTTTGATTGTTGTTGCGATGAGTCAGATGCACGGGTTCTAAGAAGGAAGGACAACTGATACTGGGCAAGTGAGGCAAAAATGCCCTCACTTAAATTACACAAAAAACAAACTTTTGGTGGTCCAAAAGATTCTCAATTGGGAGGAATGATTCAAGAGGATCTAGAAAACCTAAAAAAATTCATATTCTCAAAATCCAACGGAACTTGCATCATTGGAAAGAGCTCGCTGACACGATTCTAGTGCAACTTGAACCATGTCAAAAGGAGGTCATGTGTAGGAGTTATGCTCGGTCAATATTTGGTCAACACATGGTCAAAGATGGTCAAATGGAAAAATTGATGATCATAGAACATTTCTCTACTAGTTCCATCACATAGAGCTTGACAAGAGCTTTTTGACGCATTTTGAATGGACCAAATCTAAGTTCGTATGTGGAAGTCCGGTCAAAGTTTTGGTCAAACTTAATCAAAATGATGATGCAACTTGACACTTGGTAGTTGAATGGATGCTAACGTGGCAAGTGTAGGTGATGTGAAAAAAATATGGATCCCCTTACATTCACTTACCACTACACCATGCTTTATTTTTGAGGAATAAAGTGGTGGAGGTTTATTTTATTTCACAAAATCCATTTTGTGGGATCTCAAGATTTTATGGGATTTAAAGACTCCTAAAAATTAATAGAACAACTAATCCATTTAAAATAATTTATAACTAAAATAACCTTTAATGGTTATTAAATAAAAGACAAAAATCTAATGAATAAAAACAAACTCCCAAAACCAATGTAGCCTGTGAATGAAATATGATAAGGGCTTAAAAAACAAATTAAAATGGTTTTTAATGGGGATTGTTATTTTTATATTTGTAAAATAAGGGAAATTGGTTGTAAGGGGGTTATATTGTTGTTTTGATGGTTAGGCCTTATTAAGACATTTTTATGTCTAAAAGGGGGGTGAAGGTGTTTCATTTTTCATTGAAGTGATTTTTGACAAGAAATTCTCTTGAAGAGAATTAATTGATTGGGAGGATTTTTCCAAGCACAAAGACATTGTCATTTTGTAATATTTTCCTTTGTAATTGGGTTATGAGGCAAAATTGAAGCCTAACCTAAGTAGGAGAGTAAGAAGGTGACTTTAGGTAAAAAATAGAGACTGTGAGAGATTCTGGTGCATGACTAAAGCTTGGGTGATGTACAGAAGACGTAATTGCTTGGCATCATTAATAAAGTGGTTCCTTGTTGAGAAACGGACCAAAGACGTAGATCAAATTGAGATAACTTCATTATCAAGCTCGTGTTCTCTATTCTTCTCTTTTGTCTTATAATTCTCTTTCAGTATTTGATTCTTTGAGTTTTTTAATTTTGAAATATAAGTAATTAGTTTATGTTTCATTAATTTGGATAAAGAACAAGTGAATTCTATTTTTTGTAATTTCAATAGTTAAAATGCATAACCACACAATTCTGTTGGATTAGGGAAAACAGTCTGTAATTAGGAGTTAAGTGCAATTATTTTGTAAACTTCTAAAATCAGATCACTTGACCAATGAGAAAATTACATTTGAGGACCCTTGTCCTTCTTGCTAAACGTAAACCAATAATAAAATAGAAGGTTGTTGCATTCTGAAGTGTACGTTCTAGAAGCTTTTGGATAGGTCAAGTTCATTGAATCTAGACATGTTGACTTGGAATAATCTGATTGTTGAATGTCCTCCCTGAATTCTCCAATTTGTGTTGAGAAATTGTCTAAGTATGGAAATTTGTTTGGAATACTCTTCTTGCCACCATTTGATTTTGATTGGGAGCTTGTCTTTAATTCTTCAGGAGATGAAATCCTTCAAGAAGTTGCCCTGATTGCTTCAAGAGGTCTTGGATTGTAGATTGTAGATGAAATCCTCCAAGAATTTTGGAATTTCTTTTTATATTTTCGCCAAGTCTGAAGACTTTCCTTTCTTGATGCCTTGAAATTCAGAGAAGAACTCCCCTGTGCCTACACCACAATGGAGGAAACTGGAACTTTCTCTGTGATTTATTTCCCATACTTAGCCAAATTTTGGCTATTCAATTTCATTTTGTGACACCTTCATGTGACCCTTCCAACACCTAGCCAAGATTTTGGCCATCTCTATGATCGAATGAACTTTGCCTGTGGATTTTCCCTCAATTCTGAATTTGGCTTCTGCTAAGTAGGACAAACTCTACCCTCAGACAAGGATTTTCTTCATTTCCTCTTTATTCTTCTTCTTTTTCCCTGTTTCCTCTCCAACACTTAGTTAAAATTTGACTTTGTTTTGGAAAATTTCACACTTAACTATTTTTTGTTTCCTCTTGGAAAATTCCAACACTTGGGTCAGACTTTGAAAATTCCTTTCCTTCCCTGGGTAGGTGAATGTGTTGGCAAAGAGTCTTTAGAAATTCATGTGTGTTGAAAAAATTTGAGTGTTGAAAATTTCTCTAAGTGTTGAATTTATTTTCCCTTTGAAAATAATTCTAAGTGTTGGAAAAAATTTAAAAATATTCTAAGTGTTGAAATTTATCTTTCCAACCCCTTCAATCTTGATCCTTTGTTAATGGTGAATTGCATGTGCTTCATGTCAAACTTATTTGTTTCTCTAGCCATTTCTTCTTTTCTTTTGGCGATCTTGACAATCTTTATGTCTATGCCAATTATGGTTTGGGTGAATTTCATAGGCTTCAAAAAATTTCCTCTTATATGTTATGGAAAACTTCTTAATGTTGTCACATGGATTTGCACCCAATGCAAGCTTGAAATTCCTGCAATCTAGTGACACATTGGACTGCTCTAAGGCTGTGGGTATCCTATTATGAGAGATCTTCGGATTATAGGCCGGCTTCTTATTTGATCACCTTATATTAACTTGAAATTGACTTGGAAAAGGGATAGAAGGATATGCATATATGAAACTATTTCTAAAAAGGTGATCCACCAATGACCGAAATGATCTAAAATGCTTACAAACTCACCAAAATGCTCAAGTAATGAAGCTATTTCTAACACATGGCTTGAATACACATGCTTGCAAAAATGATTTTCATGAAAGTTTAGTTTTCTAATGTTCACAAAAGGAGCAATGATATTCTCACAATTCTAATACAAAAGAAAAACTCACAATCACAAACTTGCACTATAACATGTACCTTTTATACTAAGCATCTGAAGAAACTGAGATAAAATAAAGGATTCAATGGAAGAATCACAATTTTTAAATCAAATATGCTTACAAACATAAAACTTAGACAAAAGGTATCAAGGAGGAACTCAGCTTCAATATTGAAAATAAGGAATTTTCTGCATTACAAATCTGGAAAAACTCATATGAAATGAGTCACAGGAGCATGAATATCTGATGCTACACAAGTACAAGAAACTCCAGGACTAGAGAACTAAGTGACAAAAATTCCCTTATACAAGTAAGCTTTCAAAATTCAAAAATGAATTTTGGCTCCCAAAAATATGTGTTGTCATCTCTTGACCAAATCAGGATTCTAACTGAAAGAAAAACTCCTCCAAAACTGATGACTTCTCGTCATTTCGTTCTAAGTTCACCTGGACGGATAGTTTACAAATTGCACACCTTCTTATTGGGTTATCGACGTAGCATAAAAACACTCTCGCCGATATCTGATGGCGCGCTCCCAATATCATGTTGTTCGATTAGGTCTTCAGTGTAGCTCCTAAACATGTTGTACCAATAGCCGATGGTGTGATCTAAAACAATATGCTTTCCTATCAGGTTATCGGGCGACACGAAAACTAGTCTTGCCGATACTCGATAGCTCCACTCTGAACTTACTCTAACTCGCTCCAATCTGTCGGTGACCTCATCGAGATATCAAGGTAGGTGGAAAATACTTTCATCGATATCCGATAGCTCCTTTTCGGCCTTATGCAAACTTAGTAGGCATTGGGGTAGGGTAAAACTAGTTGTTCCGATAGCCGATGTAGCACTTCACAAAATTCTTTGCTTGTTCCACCACTTGGTCGCTAAGTCGTGGAAGCCCTTGCCACGTATTACAATCTGACCTATCTATGGCCACCACCTAGTTCATTCTCATATCCAGCCGACCACCGTCTGACTTGCCACGTGACCACCATCTCACCTTAGGCTGGACCCACCACTGGACTTATCTTGTCTTTGTCATTGATCCATGATAGGAAAGTGTCGATCATCTTCGCATTGTGGAACAATGACAGTCATTGGATCGGCTCCAACCTACTCACTCCTTATCTTCTTGTCTCGCTCACCTTTTCTGCACATGCTTTGTCACCAAGTCGTGGTGAGTATTCAGCGATCATCTTCCCATTGCGACATAGCGAGAGCCATCAGATCATCTCAAACCTGTCGTTCATCTGCCTTGATCTGCTCAATATTTAGTCTCTCTGAGTGGCTCTCTCTTATGCCACAGTGTCACCACGTGTCAACCGCTGGTTCTCTCATGAGATCCTCTTGGATTTCCACTTGGACTTGCCACTGGACTTGGACCCACCTTGGTTCTTCTTCTATATTATTCTTTTGGCCAAACATCCTCCCTCAGCGAACTGCTCACATGTCTCATCGGTACCTTAGTTTCATCGATACCTTATGTCGATGGAACCGATGCTTTCGATGAATCCTTTTAGAGATCCATCCAAGCCAAGGTCTGTTTGATGGGTCACTCTTTGGTTTGTCTGCGCATCTAGTTGGCCACCATCTGGGTGCCACCTGTCTGCCACTTGGCCAGTCACTAGGGTATTCATTTCGGGTGCTTCACAACCGTGGTACATGATAGTCATGGATAGCCCCAGAATTTCACTCCACCATCTGATCTTGCTTGATCTGCCGTTGGATCTCAACAACCTTCTCGAGCTTTAACTTTCCCTTTTCGACACGTGTCTTGTCACCAAGTCTCGGTGAGTATTCGGCAGACATCTTTCTATTGCGGTATAGCGACCACCGTCAGATCTTTCTTGATCACAATTGATTCCTGACTTCCTTGCTGGTTAATTTTCCCTTCTGCTACAAAATTCAGGTGCCTTGAGATGTGCGCACACATGGGGGACCCACCAATACCGAGTTGCTCCTTGTCAAAAGCCCGTAATATTTGACATTAAGGATATATGTGGCTTTGCCTTTAAATGCAATGATTTTCCTCCGTGCGGCCAATGTGAGATAAATGGTCTACGCCTGGGCCTTTCCATCGGGTCATCAGGATACCATGAAACCAGGGCTACCGATGACCGATGACTACACACACCGCTTTGCACTTTCTGTCGGGTCATCGGGAAGACTTCAAAACCTGACTTCCAATGGTCGAGGAGAACTTTCCACACTCCGCACTTCTTATCGGATCATCAGTGTAACATTAAATAGCTCCTTCCGATAGATGATGACTTACTCTGGTCTGTCCACTTTTCTATCGGGCGTCGGTGTAGGGGAGAACCTTTCCTGTCGATACTCGATACAATCGCTCCACGCCTATGCTTGCTCATTGGGGTAAGTCTTGCCGATTGGGGTAGGTCTTGACGATAAGGCAAAAATTCTAAAACTGCAAAGAAACACCCATCTCCATCAGCATGTTGGGCTCAACCCTCGTGGGAGCCACATTTTAAACCACATGTTGTATTTTACTTTTCTTGTATCTGCACATGAAGCAAACAAGTTAAAAATAAAAAAACAGTGCATATATGATTTCTTACTGATGATTTGACCTGATATTTATTGATTTGCTTGACACTTTTCAATATGAATGAAAGCAAGGCCTCATTAGGCCACCAAATTTAGCAAGTGAAAAAAATTGGTAACATTTTTGACAACCTCTGCAGAGTGTTGTCCTGCTAAACATCTTGACTAGTTCCCTTATGCTTTCTATTGGGCACAAAGTCACTGATACTGATAGAAAACTGAAACAACACATCACACATGACTGCAAAAACTCTCTTTTCTCTCAAAAACCTATCTTAATATATTGAGTACAGGTGTGTGGTTTATGGCAATGAGCATAACACCTTACTGTCATGAATTAGGCATGTGTATTGACATATTAGGATAGGACAAAACAACAAAACACTTCTGAAACACTGCAACAATTTATTGCAGCTATATGAGGGAGATGCCTTTTGTGTGTGACAAGGGATAAACATATTCTTTGTTTCATATAATGGACACCTCTCTTTTATAGCTTCGATGGACTGCAGTAGTATGACTCTTATTACTCCTTAAGAACTGTGCACTAGGCACTTAGGGAAAACAAAACTACAAATTGACCCATCCTACACTAACAACAAGACAAAACTTAGCTAAACAAAACCATTTATAGGATGACTGAAATAGCTTCCCTTTCTTCCTAATTTACAATGACTTGCATACTTAAGGTCAGCTAAGGAGAAATAAGGCACATAAAGATAACCAACAAAATGAAGTACTATCTTTTGAACAAGTCCACCTACCTGATCAAACTGATCATATGAATTGCTCTCCCAAAGAGGATATGAGGATTGAACATCTACAAAGGCATCCTTGGTTTCATCTCCCAGGAAAGCTTCATGCATGGGGACTTTATTGGACTTCATCTAGGATGAGTACCTAATAGGACAACCTCTTGTAAGGACAAAGCTCAGGCTTTCCTTATTGATCTCTTGTTCATGGATGACCATCTTATCATCTTGTTGATTGGAAAGGTCTATCTCCTGTGACTGACTCGGTGAAAAAATGGTAACCTCCTCCATATGATCATGTTGTTCATGGTAAACCTCACTTAGAGGTGTTGGTTTGGTATCCAAACTGATACAAAAAGTATCTAAATCATTTTAGAACATGTCTTCCTCAATGTCTTCTTCACTTTTCTGAGTAGGAGGAATGATTTTTGGCTTAATGCAACTTTCATCAAGCCCTGATAAAACATCAGCAATGTTCTCTTTAATTATAGGTTCTTATTTGAGAATTTGTTCAGCTTGAACAACAACCTCTTGCACAAAATCGTCATCTTCTCCTTCATGTTGATCAAGAACTTGATTTACCAATGATGTATGTACAACTCCTTCATCTTGATCATAAAAAGAAGGAAGTTCATCAGTTATGAAGTTAAACACTTCAACATCATTATCCTCCTTTTGATGTCCCAGTTGGTTTACTAGCATTGAAATATTCACAATATATTTCTCTTCAATATAGTCCAATACTTCATGTTCTTGTTGTTCTAAAACCACTCCTACAATTGGACCATTTTTAGCAGAAATAAGAGGATCATCAACTGAAGCGATATGAGATTCATATTGAGAGGTCTTCTCTTGCTCAATCTTTTGTTGCTACAATTTATGACACTTTATAGCTAAATGTAGGGGATGTATATTTATAATCTCCTCCCAAATAAGTAACATATCTTGATCAATGGGTTGCTCTTCTTCTTTTTGTATGTCAAGGCACAGTTCTATTTGCATAGTTGATGGAGGAATCTCACTGGGTGGAATAGATGAAGCTTTCCAACTTAGAATCCGAATGATAGGAGGGTCATGAGGAGGCTTACTATTTTTTATTAAAGACTCACAAGGTAAGTCTTTGAAACTTGGAAACTTGTTCTCATAAACCTCCTCCTGCATAGGACGGTTTGCAGCTTCAAATGATGGTTGGTTGAAACTTGGGATGCAAGGAGCTGCTTGAGCTTGTTGCCTCTAAACTTGAGCTAGCAAAAAATTCATTTGCTCATCTTTTGCTACTAGTTCTTTTGCAAGTTGTTCTTCAAACTGCCTTCTTTGACCTTCCAACTCCTGCTCATGCAAATAGGCTTGATAAGACCATTCTTCTTGCTACAACTTAAGCGCTCTCTGTCTATCAATCTCATCAAATTGGCTTTGAAAGTGTGCAGCCATATCTTTTAGACACTGAATTGGTTCTCTGAAACTAAGTATTGCCATATTTAGACTGCCAAGGAACTTGAGCAGGGGTGGGTGGGTGGTAAGCATATTGAATATGTTGGTTATCTGCTGACAATGAGTTATTTGGGTTAAAACCAACATTATGTCTATTTTGATATGGATGGAAAGATGGTATAGGAGAAACATTCTCATGGCATGGAGGTGGGTATACATTTTGGCCATAGAAATTTGACATCCCCAAACATATAGACAACTTGAAACTAAAATGAAAGAATTGATTTGAAAATAACACCAACACTTGATCCTTGAAACCAGTAGTTTTAAACTTTGAGTTGCCAGGTGTATGAGTAAAAATTGCCTCCAAAGGTTGGAAACACTGTTGCTCACACCAAAACAATAGCCAAGGTGTCCTTCTATGAACTGTAAAGTCCAACAGTCCCACTGGGTGTGCCAAAAATTGTTGTCACATGGATTTGCACCCGATGGAAGCTTGAAATTATTGCAATCCAATGACACATTGGACTTCTCTAAGGCTGTGGGTATACTATTATGAGAGAAAACCTCCGGATTATAGGTTGACTTCCTATTTGATCACCTAATACTAACTTGAAATTGACTTGGAAAAGGGATAGAAGGATATGCATACAATGAAACTATTGCTAAAAAGGTGATCCACCAATGACTGAAATGATCTAAAATGCTTACAAACTCACAAAAATGTTCAAGTAATGAAGCTATTTCTGACACATAGCTTGAATACACATGCTTGCAAAAATGATTTTCATGAAAGGTTAGTTTTCTAATGTTCACAAAAGGAGCAATGATATTCTCACAATTCTGATACAAAAGAAAAACTCTTGCAATTAGAAACTTGAACTATAACATGTACCTTTTACACTAAGCATCTGAAGAAACTGAGATAAAATAAAGGATTCAATGGAAGAATCATAATTTTTAAATCAAATATGCTTACAAATATAACACTTAGACAAAAGGTGTCCAAGGGGTTGAGCTTAACTGGTTAAAACACTGGGTTCTCACTGTGGAGACCCAAGTTCAATTCCCAATAGGGACATTTGAAGTGGAATTCTAAGTTGTGACTCTTGGCCTTCCATAGGATGGGGAAGGTCTTGGGGTCAATCTAATCAAACAGAATAATAATAATAATTCAAAGATATGCAATGGGGATGGGGCCCCCTATTGTGTCCCCACTGGTTCATAGCTCCAGTCAAAAGCTATTTAGGCTTCGGGCAATTACCGATAAAAAAAAAAAAAACACTTAGACAAAAGGTATCAAGGAGGAACTCAACTTCAATATTGAAAATAAGGAATTTTATGCATTACAAATTTGGAAAAACTCATATGAAATGAGTCACAAGAGCATGAATATCTGATGCTGCACAAGTACCAAAAACTCCAGGACTAGAGAACTAAGTGACCAAAAGTCCCTTATACAAGTAAGATTTCAAAATTCAAAAATGAATTTTGGCTCTCAAATATATGTGTTGTCATCTCTTGACCAATTTAGGAATCTAATTGAAAGAAAAACTCCTCCAAAACTGATGACTTCTCGTCATTTCACCCTGAGTTCACTTGGACGGACAATTTAGAACTCGTACACCTTCTTATCGGGTTATCGGCTTAGCTTAAAACACTCCCACCGATATCTGATGGCACGCTCCCAACAATGTGTTGTTCCATCAGGTCTTTGGTGTAGCTCCTAAACATGTTGTACCGACAGCCGATGGTGTGCTCCAAAACAATATGCTTTCCTATCGGGTTATCAGGCAACATGAAAACTAATCTTACCAATACCCGATTGCTCCACTCTGAACTCACTCTGACTTGCTCCAATCCATCGATGACCTCATTGGGATATCGGGGTAGGTGGAAAAAACTTTCACAAATATCCAATAGCTCCTTTTCGGCCTTATGCAAACTCATCGAGCATCGGGGTAGGGTAAAACCGGTTGTTCCGATAGCCGATGGTAGCAATTCACAGAATTCTTTGTTGGTTCCACCACTTGGTCACCAAGCCACGCAAGCCCTTGCCATGTGTTACAATTTGACTTGTCTGTGGCCACCACTTGGTTCATTCTTGTATTCGGCCGACCACCATCTGACTTGCCACGTGATCACCATCTCACGTTAGGATGGACCCACCGCTGGACTTATCTTTTCTTTGTCCCTGATCCGCGATAGGTAACTGTCGATCATCTTTGCATTGCGGAACAATGACAACCATTGGATCAAGTCAAACCTACTCGCTCATTATCTCCTTGTCTCACTCACCTTTTTTGCACGTGCTTTGTCACCAAGTAGCGGTGAGTATTCGATGATCATCTTCCCATTGTGACATAGTGTGAGCCGTCTGATCATCTCAGACTGGTCGTTGTTCTGCTCGATCTTTAGTCTCTCTGAGAGGCTCTCTCTTATGTCATGATGTCACCACATGTCAGCCACTGGTTCGCTCATGAGATTCGCCTATCTCGCCACTTGGACTTTCCACTGGACTTGGGCCCACCTTGGTTCTTCTTCTATATTATTCTTTCGGCCAAACTTCCTCCCTTGACAACCTACTCACATGTCTCATCGATACCTTATGTCGATGGAACTGATGCTTTTGGTGAATCCTTTTATAGATCCATCGAAGCCAAGGTCTGTTAGATGGGTCACTCTCTGGTTTGTCTGCGCATCTAGCTAGCCACTATCTGAGCGCCACCTGTTTGCCACCTGGCCAGTTGCTAGGGTATTCATTCCAGGCACTTCACAACCACAATACAACGACAGTCATGGATAGCCCTAGAATTTCACTCTACCATCGTATCTTCCTTGATCTACCGTTGGATCTCAGCAATTTGCTTGAGCTTTAACTTTCCCTTTTCGGTACGTGCCTTGTCACCAAGTCGCAGTGAGTATTCGGTGGGCATCTTTCTATTGTGGTATGGTGACCACCGTTAGATCTTTCTTGATGACTGTTGATCTTCCTGACTTCCTTGCTGGTTAATTTTCCCTTCTACTACAAAATTCATGTGCCTTGAGATGCGTGCACATGCGGGGGACCTACCAACGCTAATCTGCTCCTTGTCAAAAGCCCATAAGCTTTGACACTAAGGATATATGTGGCTTTGCCTTTAAATGTGATGATTTTCCCGCATGGCCAATGTGGGATAAATGGTCTACACCTGGGCCTTTCCATCAGGTCATCATGATAACATGAAACCAGGGCTACCGATGACCGATGACTACACACATCACTTTGCACTTTCCATCAGGTCATCAAGAAGACTTCAAAACCTAACTTCCGATGACCGATGATAACTTTCTGCGCTCTGTACTTCTTATCGGGTCATCAGTGTAACATTAAATAGCTCCTTTCGATAGCCGATGACTTACTCCGGTCCATCCACTTTCTATCCAGCGTCGGCATAGGGGAGAACCTTACTTGCCGATACCCGATACAACCGCTCCATTCCTATGCTTTCTCATCGAGGTAAGTCTTGCTGATTGGGGTAGGTCTTACCGATAGGGAAAAAATTCTAAAACTGCAAAGAAACACCCATCTTCATCAGCATGCTGGGCTCAACCCTCGTGGGAGCCACATTTTAACCCACATGTTGTATCTTACTTTTCCTATATCTGCACATGAAGCAAACAAGTTAAAAAAAAAACAAAAAACAGTGCATATCTGATTTCTTGCTGATGATTTGACCTGATATTTACTGATTTGCTTGGCACTTTTCAATATGAATGAAAGCAAGGCCTCATTAGGTCACCAAATTTAGCATGTGCAAAAATTTGGTAACACTTAACACCTTGAATATTTTTTCCTTAGCCTTGGGTGGATTTGGAGAGTCCTAGGCCATTCTTCCTTGTGTCATCTTCCTCTCATCATGGGAGGACTTGAAGGCTCTCTAGCCAAGGCGGACCTTGGGACTATGCTTGCACTTTCTTGGGGTGGAATTCAAGCTTCACATACCATGCTAGGATAGACTTTGGATGCCCTCGGACAAAGAAAATTTTCTCTTTTGTTAGGCCAAGGTGGACTTTGAGCCTTATTAGCCATGTCACTTGAGTGGAATTGAGCTTTGATTAAACGTTCTAATCATGTCTTTGAGCCTTCTCTTGAACATGAAAAACTTTGGATACATTTGGACATACTAAATTTGTTCCAATTTATCTTTATATCTTCAATTTCCCCTAGGCGAACTTTGAACATGTCATGTCATCCCCTTATTTCTCCTAGGCATACTTTGATGTTTTCATGCCATAGGAGAACATGAAGTGTGCTAGGCCAAGGTGGACTTGGTATCACCATTTCCATCTTTCCTAACTGCTGGCAAAATTTTCTCTTCTTCCTATCATCTTCCAGCCCTACTTCTATTGCCATGCTCAAGTTTTGATCTGCCGTGTGGATATATGCACAAAGTTGTGGTACCAAAAAGGTGCCACACTTAAAAAAAATGAAAAATTCTCATAAAGCACACACCTTATAAGGCATGCCCACTATAGGGAGCGCACCCTATAGTGCACGTTCCTTATAAGGCATGTGCCTTATGCACATTTAAAACTTTAAAAACACCCTGCTCTGCATTTTGGATTTAAATTTATTTTCATTATTAGGAAATGAGATTAGACAAGAAAATGTTGAAAACACTCAATCACCTCCTCATGAAGACCATATTGAAGAAGAAGCACATCAAGAACCTCCTACAATCCCTAGACAGCTCATAGGTACACAAAAAAACCTATTAGGTCAAATAGAAAATAGCCAAAAAGAGCTTGAAGGTTTAATCACAAGGTTAAAATATCCCACTGGAACAAACTCCCATAGGACAAACCTTGCCAGTTCTTTGCAATCTATTGTATCTCACATACAATCTGCAAGTGGGGCAAATAAATTTTTGGTCCAGTAAGAAGGAAGAACAAAAGCAATTTTATGCTAACAAATTATCATATGTGGCAGTGAAGAAAAAGAAAATTAATAAATTTGACTTGTGTGCTCTTTTTACGGACCCCTGAACGAATCAACCTTTACACCCTGGATGTAGGATATTCCCTATTCATTGGTGTCATCATGAAGGGATTAAGAACAATTTTTGGGATAGGTGGTGGATGGTATTTGATCAGCCCCCATGCAATAATCATGAGGTACCCCAATACTTTTTGAGAAAACTGTACTGTGAGTTTGTCCTTAATGAGATCCCCAACTATTTTGATTTTCTAGATTTCCAAGGTAGAGGTGGGGGTTCCTCACATGATAGAGAGGTTGCATAGCATGATCCAAATCTCCCACCAAGACCCTTGGCCAAAACTATGGTGGAGCATGTTATTATTCCTTCCATTGTGAAGGAGAGTATTGAGGTCTTAACTCTAGACTCAATTAGCTCACTCTCAGACCCTTATACAGTATGCTAGGCCTCTAGTAGAGGGTGATGCGAGTGATGATGTTGATTCTTCTAGGCATCAAGTTCCAACTTATTTTTGTTGATCTTGTGGTTCTCTTTGCACTTATGATCCTAATAGTTCTAAGAATGCACGTGCACGAGCGGAGTTTTCTACAAAGAACATTATCATGACATAATCCTTGCTGAACAAAACATTTGGCATTGATACCCAAGTGAATTTCATTACAAGTTCATTTCATTCTTTTTATTAAATCTTATATGTAAATTTCAAAATATATCTAAATTAGTAAATTATTATGATAAAAAATCAGGGTCAAAGTGTTCACAATACTAGCAACATTCCTGCAACACCCTTTTTCACGACTTCATTGATTCCACAGGCATACAACGAGTGAACAAATATAATTATTATATGTAGATAGTTGAACCTTATGTGAATGATTTTATAATTACTCATTTTGGATGTCAAATGGTTTGATGCTAGAGCTTCAACATCAACACCTCGCAGTGTATTTCATCAACAATCTTTCACCTAGGTAAACAATTTATCTTTAATGTTGTTATTAAATAATATAGATAGTTTTGCGATTAATCAATATACTTTGTTTAATTTTCAGATGTTGACATCAGAGACTCCTCCTGCTGTCCGTGTGTTAATGGAGTGTGGTGTTGCTGCAGCAGTAGCAAGTTCAACTGCTTTGATAGAATTATTAGACATATTTGTAAATTTAGTAAATTTAGCATTACATTTGTTTTCTTAATAATATGTTATTGAAAATTTTAACGACACTTGTATTTAGTTTAATTTATATTGTGATGCTTACGGGAGGGGCTTGTCACTCTAGACCATGAATGTGCACCTGTTGTGGATGAACATCATGATTATTTGTATGCGGTATGTGACTATTCTATTATATGTCATTCTAAAATTCAATTTTTGTATATGCTAACATCATTCTTTTCATTGTATCAGGTGGAGTTACAAAAAAGTCTGGAGAGGAGGTCGAGTGGACGTACTTGAAAGACACCTGCATCATATACATCTCCATCCCCTTGATAGGAAAAGATATATCGTGATCTGTTTCCTTCCCCTAGAGGGAAATGAATAGAATAGGGTCCTATGTTGTATGCCTATATGGCAATTTTGAACTTATGTTTTGTATTACGAATATGTGACATTCTATCTCCATATGGCTTTTGGCAAGCTCCTATTTGACTTTATTAGATACCATGTTGTATGCCTATATGGAAAATTTGAACATATGTTTTGTATTACGAATATGTGACATTCTATGTCCATTTGGCTTTTGGCAAGCCCCTATTTGACTTTATTGGATATCATGTTGTATGCCTTTATAGCAATTTTGAACATATGTTTTGTTTTATGAATATGTGAAATTCTAAGTCCATATGGCTTTTGGCAAGCCTATTTGTTTGTATTGGATATATTTGATAGTTTTAATGGTATACAATGTTGCATGGATTTGTAGATTTTTGGTTAATGCAAATCGTTTATCATGGTTATCCATAATTGCAATACAAATGATTAAATGAATAATTGCACAAAGTTTATTGTTACTTAAGCTTTGAACCTAAATATGTGTTTGTAATCCAAAACACAAGCTTATGGAGATCAACACAAATTCAATAGTTATAGTCAAAATAAGACTATATAAAGGAAACATGGAAACAACCAAAATTAGACAATGTAAGACACCATTGTACCAATACCCATTCTAAAAAAATCGCATAACCCATAAACTTATATTCATCTAATGCATGCACTTAGGCGATTTTGCTGGTAGGGTGTCGCCTGCAATGATCGAGTGAGTTGGAGAGAAAAAATAAGGCATTCCTAGTGCAAACCCGGCCACCCCAATGTGTACGAGCTGACGGTTCGGTGTCGTGATGAGCGGATTGAAAGATAGGGCATTGTGCAACTTTTCATTGAACTCATCTGATGCTTTTTGTCGCAACTGAGAAAGTGTCGCCACGAGCAACTAGATCTGAATCTACCAAAACCAAGAGACGTTTGTTTAGAGTGCCATAACATGACCACGTAGGATCAGATGACTCATTCTTATGATTAACATGCACCGAGAAACGCGATGCCGAATATTGACAACTTTGAGCAACTTGAGCACTTAGGCAATTTAGCTGGTAGGGTGTGGCCTGCAATGATTGAGCGAGTTGGAGAGAAAAAAGAAGGAATTCCTAGTGTAAACTCGACCACCCTGATGCATACGAGATGACAGTTCAGTGTCGCGATGAGTGGATTGAAAGATGGGGCATTGTGCAATGTTTCATTGAACTCATCTGACGCTTTTTGTTGCAACTGAGAAAGTGTTGCCATGAACAACTGGATCTGAGTCTATCGAAACCAAGAGAGTATTTTTTAGAGTGCTATAACATGACCCCATAGGATCAGACGGCTCATTCTTATGATTAACAGGCGCCGCAAAATGCGATACCAAATATTGACAACTTTGAGCAACTTGATCACTTAGGCGATTTCACTGGTAGGGTGTGGCCCGCAACGATTGAACGAGTTGCAAAGAAAAAAGAAGGCATTCCTAATGTAAACTTGACCACCCCGACGCGTACGAGCTGACGGTTCAGTTTCGCGATGAGCGGATTGAAAGATGGGGCATTGTGCAACTTTTCATTGAACTCATCTGACGCTTTTTGTCGCAACCGAGAAAGTGTCACCACGAGCAACTGGATCTGAGTCTACCAAAACCGAGAGAGGATTTTTTAAAGTGCCATAACATGACCCCGTAGGATAAGATGACTCATTCTTATGATTAATGGGCACCGAGAAACGTGATGCCGAATATTGATAACTTTGAGAAACTTGAGCACTTAGGTGATTTTGCTGGTAGGGTGTGGCCCGCAACAATTGGGCGAGTTGGAGAGAAAAAAGAAGGAATTCATAGCATAAAAATGGCCACCCCAACATGTACGAGCTGACGGTTCGGTGTCACGATGAGCGAATTGAAAGATGGGGCATTGTGCAACTTTTCATTGAACTCATTTGACGCATTTTGTCGCAACCGAGAAAGTGTCACCACGAGCAATTTGATCTAAGTCTACTGAAATCGAGAGAGGATTTTTTAGAGTGCCATAACATGATCCCAAAGGATTAGACAACTCATTATTATGATTAATGGGCATCAAGAAACGTGATGCCGAATATTGACAACTTTGAGCAACTTGAGCACTTAAGCGATTTCGCTGGTAGGGTGTGGCCCGCAATGATCGGGCGAGTTGGAGAGCAGAAAGAAGGAATTCCTAGTGTAAACCTAGCCACTCCAATGCATACGAGCTGACGATTTGGTACTGCGACGAGCGGATTGGAAGATGGGACATTGTGCAACTTTTCATTGAACTCATCTGACGCTTTTTGTCACAACCGAGAAAGTGTTGCCATGAGCAACTGGATCCGATTCTACCGAAACAAAGAGAGGAATTTTTAGAGTGCCATAACACAACCCCACAGGATTAGACGACTCATTCTTATGATTAACAAGCGTCGCAAAATGTGATGCCAAATATTGACAACTTTGAGCAACTTGAGCACTTAGGCGATTTTGCTGGTAGGGTGTGGCTTGCAACAATTGGGTGAGTTGGAGAGAAAAAAGAAGACATTCCTAACATAAATCTAGCCACCCCAACGCGTACGAGCTAATGGTTCGGTGCCGCAATGAGCGGATTGAAAGATGGGGCATTGTGCAACTTTCATTGAATTCATCTAACGCTTTTCGCCACAACCGAGAAAGTGTCACCACGAGAAACTAGATCCGAGTCTACCAAACTGAGAGAGGCTTTTTTAGAGTGCCATAACATGACTGTGTAGGATTAGATGGCTCATTCTTATGATTAACGGGAACCAAGAAATGCAATGCCAAATATTGACAACTTTGAGCAACTTGAGCACTTAGGCAATTTCACTGGTAGGGTGTGGCCTGCAATGATTGGGCGAGTTGGAGAGAAAAAAGAAGGCATTCCTAGTGTAAAAATGACCACCCTGATGCATATGAGCAGATGGTTTGGTGTCGCGATGAGCGGACTGAAAGATGGGGCATTGTGCAACTTTTCATTGAACTCATTTGATGTTTTTTGTCGCAACTAAGAAAGTGTCGCCACAAGCAACTGGATCCGAGTCTACCAAAACGAAGAGAGGATTTTTTATAGTGCCATAACACAACCCCACAAGATTAGATGGCTCATTCTTATGATTAACAGGTGTCGAGAAATGCGATGCCAAATATTGACAACTTTGAGCAACTTGAGCACTTAGGCAATTTTGTTGGTAGGGTGTGGCCCGCAACAATCGAGCGAGTTGGAGAGCAAAAAAAGGCATTACTATCGTAAAATTGGCCACCTCGACACGTACGAGCTGACAGTTGGGTGTCGTGATGAGCGAATTGAAATATGTCGCATTGTGCAACTTTTCATTGAACTCATCTAACACTTTTCATTGCAACTGAGAAGTGTCACCACGAGCAACTGGATTCGAGTCTACCGAAACTAAGAGAGGATTTTTTAGAGTGCCATAACATGACCCCACAGAATTAGACAACTCATTCTTATGATGAATGGGCACCAAGAAACACGATTCTGAATATTGACAACTTTGAGCAACTTGAGCACTTAGGCGATTTCGCTGGTAGGGTGTGGCCTGGAACAATCGGGCGAGTTGGAGAGAAAAAAAAGGCATTCCTTGTGTAAAACTAGCCTTCTCGCCGTGTACAAGTTGACAGTTCAGTGCCGCGACTAACGGATTGAAAGATGGGGCATTGTGCAACTTTTCATTAAACTCATCTGACACTTTTTGTCGCAACCGATAAAGTGTCACCACGAGCAACTGGATCCGAGTCTACCGAAACCGAGAGAGGATTTTTTAGAGTGCCATAACATGACCCTGTAGGATCAGATGGATCATTGTTATGATTAATGGGCACTGAGAAACACGATGCCGAATATTGACAACTTTGAGCAAGTTGAGCACTTAGGCGATTTCACTGGTAGAGTGTGGCCCGCAACGATCAGGCGAGTTGGAGAGAAAAAAGAAGGAATTCCTAACATAAACCCAGCCACCCCAACATGTATGAGCTGACGGTTCAGTGTCGTGACGAGTGGATTGAAAGATGGGGCATTGTGCAACTTTTCATTGAACTCATCTGACGCTTTTTGTCGCAACCAAGAAAGTGTCACTATGAGCAACTAGATCCAAGTCTACCAAAACTGAGAGAGGATTTTTAGAGTCCCATAACACGATCCTGCAGGATCAGATGAATCGTTCTTACATGTCATGAACATCGAGAATAACCATACCGAATTTTGACACTTTTTCACACTTTGAGTGATTGACAACAAATGAGCAATTTTTACATCTTTTACCATATTAGTAGGGTATACTTCACAAAATGATCCCATGTGATCTCTAATGGTCCAAAATGACATTATTTACATAAAATCATACAAAACAAGACAAAAAGACAATTTTTATATTACAATACCTCGAGTAGTAAAAAATACAAGTCATGTACATATATCCAAATAAGATTGATATTACAATTTTTTACATTTACATTTAATCCAATGAACCATCTGGATCTTCTCTACTCTTTATCGTGTCTAGTATGGCCTCATGGTCAGACTCATGAACCTTCCATAAGTTTGTGTTTAGTGGTATACCCCCATATCTGATCAAATGAACATTTGAAGCTATAACAAGGTTAGAATAATGAATAATCTTCCTATGTGTCTCGAAGTCCTCGAACAACCACAAGTTAGACTTCTTCACTAGGTACCTTCTAAGCCATGTACTAGTAACAACTATTGATTATGTGGGGTACTCAATATTTTCTCCATCTACCACAGGGCCATCTAATTTCTTTTTTGCGTCCACACAACAACACAGGTAATAATTTGTTCCTTCTTCATTGTCTTCATTTGCAATTACTGCATAAACATGCCCTGCAATGATAAAGTGAGAAGAATTTAGCAAACAACTAAGGTAAAATATTAAAGTAAAAAAAATTTCATGTGGATAATTTACCTAGTTGGACTAAATATGACACATGGTCAAAGTCAATTGATGCTTCCATCTGTGTGAGTTGTAGTGCACTCGGAGGTCGGTATGTCTCAAGTGGGATTAGAGGCCTCATACGCCATTCATCCACCCACTCCTTTGACTCACACTCATTATAGGAACCATCTCTACATGAAGAACAATAACATGCCATTCGTTGTGTATGGATAGTCCATGAACCTGCATTAGAGATTTTGAAAGAGTGTAGCTCACTCGATCCTGTCAATGTACACCAATATTCTAATTTTGCAATGTTAGTATCATCTACCAACCAAAAAAATCCATGATCTGAAGAATTACCTTGATTACTTGGACCAATTGTACCATTGCACCACTAAACAATTGATTTTTCATCTTTCAATTTTGCATTCCCTTTGTACTTTAACTCTTCTTGTGCTAAAGCTCTTTTAATACATGCTCCTGCACCATCATGCTCCCCTTTTCCATGCCCAGCCTTAGAGAAATTCCACATATGTTGAATAGTAGTCAACTTATGCATCCTACTCAACCAATAAAACATCCAAGAGTTCTTAAATTGTGATGCACAATTATCTGACCATATGATATGTTGATGGAATGATATATCTCG
This sequence comes from Cryptomeria japonica, assembly GCF_030272615.1. Lineage (NCBI taxonomy): Eukaryota > Viridiplantae > Streptophyta > Pinopsida > Cupressales > Cupressaceae > Cryptomeria > Cryptomeria japonica. The sequence goes on along the minus strand of NC_081414.1, from coordinate 364,975,459 downwards.
ACTAGCCAAATCATCGTAGAATATCTAAAAACAACCTTCCACAAACTTTGTAGAGTGTGAGCGATCATCATTGATGTAAAAATGATACTCCCTCAATAACTTCCTATCCTCTTCCATACTATCATGTGCTTGAATGAATGCTATATGCACAAATATAGCAACTTGTGTGGAGTTGTAATATTGTGATTACACCTCGTTCTGTGGTTGTAGTGTGTAGTTCTCTGCAAAGTCAACAATTGAAATGATTGTATGAAGTGGAAATGTGTCCTTGCATAACTTAAATTGTGAGTCCAACCAATGAGCTCGATGGTTATGCCTTGCATACTCATACACTATATTGTCATGAAAGATGGCCATAAACTGATACATTGGAATCTTCTCACTAACCAGTTCACACCTTTTTGCTTCTTTTTGATCTTTTAGCATGTAGGCCACTGTCTTATATTTTCTAAATTCTACTAATTCATTACCATTTCTTGTCCAATATCCATATGTTAACAAATTTGTAAATGTCGCAATCCACCACAATTAACACATGTGCCATCCAAGCAACACTTATTGTAATATACTTGACCATCTACTCTTTCACATAAGATGCTAGATATGAATTTCCTTGAAGATGTCAGTGGACCATTTATGTTGCATTCCCGCAAAAACATTGTTAGCATACAAATCTATACATATGTGTTGATAAACATCATAATGGTTAGAAAATTCAATATGTACTCTACAACAACAAGTTGTGTGTGTGTGATTTATTTTGACATAAAAAGGATTTACCATTTCAAATAATCTTTGACTAATTTTTATTTGAGGATACATACGTTGAAACTTGGCAAAAAATTGTGTTTGACTCATATCCAAAAAGAGTTTCGGATGTGGATCATGGATTTTACTACCAATCCTCCTTCTTACAACATCTCTTTGATTTGGAGAGACCCTTGTGTTATTCTTCCAAAAATCTTCAATTAGGGATCTCAAGGCTTCAACAATTGCTTTATCTTTCCGTGGTAATCTACCGGAAAATGGCCATAACTCATTGTTATATGGATCCTCCGCTCTTTTTCGCCTTCCCATAACTCTCATTATAGTTTTTCTACTTATCTTCAATTGTTTACTTGTCTTTCTAAGGAGGCGAGATTTCTTAGTTTAAGTGCTTACAATTGTTAATGTAATGACATGTTGTGTGGCATTACTATCTTCTATACATGAGTTAGAACCAACAATATCATATGCATTCATCAGATTCTTCACAATAGATTTGTTGCTTGATTCAATCAATGTTCTTAGCCCAAGAATCTTCATTATGGGCCTAAATTTCAGATTTCTCATCATTTCAACAAATAGTTGACATCTTCCTGTCTCATTTAAATGCTCCAAAAATATTTTCCATATCTAGTTAGCATTTCTTTGATAAGTACGCTTTGGAATCTTGTCAACCATTGGTTTCAAAACATTAGCATCAATATCAATCAAATACTTAGGATTTCTATGCAAAACTCTAGGAGGTGCTCAAACTTTGAGTTACCTCAAGATTATGAATGTCAACAAGATTAGGGATAGGTGGCATACCTTCAACTGGAGATGAAAATGATGACATACCTTGAAATTGAGGTGTACAAGATGGTGTAGCTCCAATACTTGATGTCAGTCATGAAGTACTTGCAACATCAAATGTCATAGAGGGAGTGCATTCAATATGAGATGTTGTAGACACAAACGGTGTGCCAATAAGAGATGGTGTGCCTTCAACTTGAGATGTAAGAGATGGGGTATCTTCAGCTTGAATTGTGGTAGACATGCTCTCAACCTCAGGATTCAATTGTCTCATTGCACAAAGGTTTTGCATCCATTGCCTTTGTGTGGTCACTTTTGTCTCTCTCTTAGATTGGATGGATATTTCATGTTCCTCTTCAATTGGGACCTCTTCTTCTATGGTATTCAATTTCCTTTGTTCACGAAGTTGCTTCATTCATTCTTTTTTTTTTTGCATTCTTAGCTTCACACTCTTCCGGTGTTACATTTTTTGGTCATTTCCTTGGCATGATGATGATTTCTACATGTACATGCACATAAAAGAGAATAAAGTGAAATTGTGCATCTATGTCTATCCTAATTATGCATCTATGACTATCCTAATTATGCATCTATGACTATCCTAATTATGCATCTATGACTATCCTAATTATGCATATGTTAAAATGGATATATAAAATTAAAATTATTTCATGTATTCCTTTTTAAAATTATTTCATAAGATCTTAAAAAGGATGTATGAAATTGCAAATTTTGTTTAAAACCACTAAACAAATAATTTTCTTATACAACTTCCTTCAAATGCATTGTTAAATCTAATGTAAATCTAATAGGATTATAATCAATTTTGGCTCACACTTTTATTCTAACATTTAAACAAAATAACACTTAATAAGTATTTGAATTCTAAAAACAAGAAAATATTATCTCAATTATTCAAATTTGATAAAAAAAAATATGTTCTTCCTGTTTGACGTTGCCAAATGAAAAAAAGGGTGGTGGAGAGCTAATGAAATGTATAAAATAACCTTGCATAAAATGTCAACACCATGCAAAAAGCATTTTTTTGTCTGAACATGTGCAGAAAGAAGACAAAATGAGAGAATGTGGGCTTGGATCACGAGTCAAGGGTCCCATATAACCATTTTTTAGTGTAGCTCATTTGGCTAGCGCCAAATATGGCACTAGCCAAATGACTTCCATTGAAAATTTTTAACCTTTGATAAATTTCTACTCTATACCCTATAGTTTGATAGCCACAACCATAAAAATTAAAACATATGACCCTTTAGGACACAATATGGTGTCATTAGGACACAATATGGTGTCGTTATGGGTTGTATGGTGTCCTATGGGGCCATAGGACACCATATGATCCCTTAGGTGTTGTTAGGGATCATATTGTGTCTTAACGGGTCATATGGTTTGTTATGACCCCTTAAGACACCATATGACCCCTTAGGACACAATATGGTATCGTTATGGGTTGTATGGTGTCCTAAGGGGTCATATGATATCCTATGACCTCTTAGGACATGATATGACCCCTTAGGACATAATATGGTGTCGTTATGGGTCGTATGGTGTTGTAAGGGGTCATATGGTGTCCTATGACCACTTAGAACACCATATGACCCCTTAGGACACAATATGGTGTCGTTATCGATCATATGGACACCTAAGGGGTTATATGTTGTCCTATGGGGCCATAGGACACCATATGATCCCTTAGGTGTCGTTAGGAATCATATTGTGTCTTAACGGGTCATATGGTGTGTTATGACCCCTTAAGACACCATATGACCCCTTAGGACACAATATGGTGTTGTTATGGGTTGTATGGTGTCGTAAGGGGTCATATGGTATCCTATGACCCCTTAGGACATCATATAACCTCTTAGGACATAATATGGTGTCGTAAGGGGTCATATGGTGTCCTATGACCCCTTAGGACACCATATGACCCCTTAGGACACAATATGGTGTCGTTATGGGTCGTATGGTGTCCTAAGGGGTCATATGGTGTCCTATGACCCCCTAGGACACCATATGACCCCTTAGGACACAATATGATGCTGTTATGGGTCGTATGGTGTTGTAACAGGTCATATGGTGTCCTATGACCCCTTAGGACACAATAAGATATCGTTATGGGTCCTAAGGGGTCATATGGTGTCTTATGACCCCTAAGGACACCATATGACCCCTTAGGACACAATATGGCATCATTATGGGTCGTATGGTGTCCTAAGGGGTCATATGGTGTCCTATGACCCCTTAGAACATCATATGACCCCTTAGGACACAATATGGTGTCGTTATGGGTTGTATGGACACCTAAGGGGTCATATGGTGTCCTATGGGGCCATAGGACACCATATGACCCCTTAGGTGTTTTTAGGGATCATATTATGTCTTAACAGGTCATATGGTGTGTTATGACCCCTTAAGACACCATATAACCCCTTAGGACACAATATGGTGTTGTTATGGGTCATATGGTTGTTGGTATTTTGGATATGTTGATATGGTTTTGTCATTGATGTGAGCACTTGTCAAACTTGTCATCACTTGTCAACACTTATTAGCACTTGGAGATTTTGGTCATGTTCATCGGTAAGACGAAGAATTATGCAAGAGACTGGTATTTGGTTCACCGGTAGATTATATTGTTCACCGGGACTTGGAATGACTTGGAAACTACTTGGTTATGTCAAAGACATTATTTGATCACTTGGTCTTGGTGATTTGGTTATTTGTTTATCCGGGTTTGGATATTTTCTATTACCGGCAAATAGGTCCAGGTTATACACCGACAAACTTATCTATTCCAGATCAGCACGAAATGTTATGGAAATGGTTTATCATTGTTGTAAATGCATTTGAGCCGACATCATGCATCAGATATTGATTTGTCTGTAATTGACTTTATTGTAATATCTTTTAGTGACCGACCTATTCAATTGGTCTTAGGTTATGGTATATATGTAGGATCTTATTTGTAAGATTGATATGCGATTGGGAAAAAGAATTGTAATAGAGTATATGAGAGAATAAGCAGAGCTATACACATAGACATCATTTGAAGGTTGAAGGAGGGTTTTTGTGAAGGCAATCAGAACTACACCAGTACTGAATCCAGCATATGAAGATTCTATTTTGTGCAGTACATTATCATTGGATTTAACCATCCAATTGTAGTTAGTGTGACTCTCATTTTGTGATTGAGTAGTGAGCTCTAGCCAGCTGGCCTTTCAGCATGTGCAGAATCCTTATTGTAAACACATACTATCTGTAGTAGTATCATTTGATTATGGGTAAAGCTTCTCATCATGGTTTTTCCCCTTACAGGGTTTCCACGTACAAACATTGGTGTTATGTGTTGTGGATGTTGTTGTCTTTCTATTTCATGCTTTAATCTTTACCGGTATTGTAATTAACTGTTAAAACTATCTACCGTCATAAATTTTGGTTTACCAGTATTAAGCATTAAGTTTTGGTTAAGCAAATTTTGGTTGAATTTATTAGACAACTGATTCACCCCCCCTCTCAGTTGTCTCTGCGACCTAACAATGGTGTCCTAAGGGGTCATATGGTGTCCTATGACCCCTTAGGACAACATATGACCCCTTAGGACACAATATTCTATCGTTATGGGTCATATGGTGTCCTAAGGGGTCGTATGGTGTCCTATGACCCCTTAGGACACCATATGACCCCTTAGGACACAATATGGTGTTGTTATGGGTCATATGGACACCTAAGGAGTCATATAGTGTCCTATGGGGCCATAGGACACCATATGACCCCTTAGGTGTCGTTAGGGATCATATTGTGTCTTAACGGGTCATATGGTGTGTTATGACCCCTTAAGACACCATATGACCCGTTAGGACACAATATGGTGTGGTTATGGGTCGTATGGACACCTAAGGGGTCATATCATGTCCTATGGGTCCATTGGACACCATATGACCCCTTAGGTGTCGTTAGGGATCCTATTGTGTCTTACAGTTCATATGGTTTTTTATGATCCCTTAAGACACCATATGACCCCTTAGGACATAATATGGTGTTGTTAAGGGTCATATGGTGTCTTATGACACCATATGACCCCTTAGGACACAATACAATGTCGTTATGGGTCGTATGGTGTCCTAAGGGGCCATATGGTGTCCTATGACCCCTTAGGAAACCATATGACCCCTTAGGACACAATATCATGTGGTTATGGGTTGTATGGATACCTAAGGGGTCATATGATGTCCTATGGGGCCATATAACACCATATGACCCCTTAGGTGTCATTAGGGATCATATTGTGTTTTAACAGGTCATATGGTTTGTTATGACCCCTTAAGACACCATATGACCGCTTAGGTTACAATATGGTGTTGTTATCGGTTGTATGGTGTCCTAAGGTGTCATATGGTGTCCTATAACCCCTTAGGACACCATATGACCCCTTAGGACATAATATGGTGTCGTTATGGGTCGTATGGTGTTGTAAGGGGTAATATGGTGTCCTATGACCCCTTAGGACATAATACAGTGTTGTTATGGGTCGTACAGTGTTTTAAGGGGTCATATGGTGTCTTATGAACCCTTAGGACACCATATGAACCCTTAGGACACAATATGGTGTCGTTATGGGTTGTATGGTGTCCTAAGGGATCATATGGTGTCCTATGACCTCTTAGGACACCATATGACCCCTTAGGACACAATATGGTGTTGTTATGGGTCATATGGTGTCGTATGACCCCTTAGGACACCATATGACCCCTTAGGACATAATATGGTGTCGTTATGGGTCATATGGACACCTAAGGGGTCATAGGGAATCCTTTGGGGCCATAGGACACCATATGACTCCTTAGGCATTGTTAGGGATCATATTGTGTCTTAATGGGTCATATGGTGTGTTATGACCTCTTAAGACACCATATGACCCCTTAGGACATAATATGGTGTTGTTATGGGTCGTATGGTGTCGGGGTCATATAGTATCCTATGACCCCTTAGGACACAATATGGTGTTGTTATAATAGACACCTAAGGGGTCATATGGTGTCCTATGGGGCCCCATAAGACACCATATGACCCCTTAGGTGTCTATAAAACCCATAACAACACCATATTGTGTCCTAAGGGGTCATAGGATACTATATGACCCCTTACGACACCATACGACCCATAACAACACCATATTATGGACACCATATGACCCCTTAGGTGTTGTTAGGGATCATATTGTGTCTTAATGGGTCATATGATGTGTTATGACCCCTTAAGACACCATATGAACCCTTAGGGCACAATATGGTGTCGTTATGGGTCGTATGGTGTTGTAAGGGGTCATATGGTATCCTATGATCCCTTATGACACCATATGACCCCTTAGGACACAATATGGTGTCTTTATGGGTTTCTAAGGGGTCATATGGTGTCCTATGACCCCTTAGGACACCATATGACCCCTTAAGACACAATATGGTGTCATTATGGGTTGTATGGTGTCCTAAGGGGTCATATTGTGTCCTATGACCCCTTAAGATACCATATGACCCCTTAGGATATAATATGGTGTCATTATGGGTCGTATGGTGTCCTAAGGGGTCATATGGTGTTCTATGATACCTTAGGACACCATATGACCCCTTAGGACATAATATGGTGTCATTATGGGTTGTATGGATACCTAAGAGGTCATATGGTGTCCTATGGGGCCATAGGATAGCATATGACCCCTTAAGTATCGTTAGGGATCATATTGTGTCTTAACGGGTCATATGGTGTGTTATGACCCCTTAAGACACCATATGACTCCTTAGGACATAATATGGTGTCGTTATGGGTCGTATGGATACCTAAGGGGTCATATGGTGTCCTATGGGGCAATAGGACACCATATGACCATATGACCCCTTAGGTGTCATTAGGGATCATATTATGTCTTATCGGGTCATATGGTGTGTTATGACCCCTTAAGACACCATATGACTCCTTAGGACACAATATGGTGTCATTATGGGTCATATGGTGTCCTAAGGGGTCATATGGTGTCCTATGACCACTTAGGACAACATATGACCCCTTAGGACACAATATGGCGTTGTTCTGGGTCATATGGATGCCTAAGGGGTCATATGGTATCCTATGACCCCTTAGGACACCATAAGACCCCTTAGGTGATGCTAGGGATCATATTGTGTCTTAACGAGTCATATGGTGTGTTATGACCCCTTAAGACACCATATGACCCCTTAGGACACCATATGTTGTCATTATGGGTCTTATGTTGTCCTAAGGGGTTATATGGTGTCCCAAGGGATCATCACATACCATAAGACCATAGGACACCATACGAACCATACTAGGGGCTCATATGGTGTCCTAAGGGATCATAGGACACCATACGAACCATACTGACACCATATGGTGTACTAAGGGGTCATATGGTCTCCTAAGGATTCATAGGACACCATATAACCCCTTAGGACATAATATGACCTCTAACGACATCTAAGGGGTCATATGGTGTCCTATGACCCATTAAGACACCATATGGTGTCGTTATGGGTTGTATGGTGTCCTAAGGGGTCATATGGTGTTCTATGATGACTTAGGACAAAATATGGTGTCGTTATGGGTCGTATGGTAATCTAAGAGGTCATATGGTGTCCTATGACCCCTTAGGTGTCATCAGGGGTCATATTGTGTCCTAGGGGGTGATATGGTGTCCTATGACCCCTTAGGACCTAGAGAGAGGAGGGAGTGAGGAAGAAACTAAGGGAAAGAGGTAAGAGAGGGAATTAGATGGGTCTAAGGATGAAGAGGGAGATAGCTCAAGGGATAGGAGAATAAGGGAATTGTGAGAGCTAGAGAGGAGAGGGACAAAGAAGAGTATGTATCTATTCCACATTTGGTGTGCACCAAATAGGGAGAGTGCCAAATGTGTACATAGAAACCCCCATCTCACTCTCTCTTCTTTATCTCCCTTCCCTCGTAGTTCCATCTCTCTCTATGAACTAGATCTCATATTATCTCTCTCCCCTTACCTCTTCTCAGGCTCTTCAGTCTTATAGATACATACTCTTCTTTGTCCCTCCCCTCTCTAGCTCTCACAATTCCCTTATTCTCCTATCCCTCGATCTATCTCCCTCTTCATCCTTAATTGGCATGCGCCAAATGGAATATCCATTCATCACATTTGGTGCATGCCAAATAGGGCGAGCACCATATTTGGCACATGCCAAATGACTCACTTTGGGAAACACCAAACCTATGGTTTGGATTTGCCTTGGGCATCCAACCCAAAGGTTTGGATGACCATTTTAGGCTAGAGACGTATTTTTATCAGAACATTGAAAATTTTGACATATTTTTGGTCGTGTTTTCCATCAGGTTTGCATGTGTTTCAATAAAGTTAAAAAAAATACCTTGGTAAACTTGAGCTCCCTCTTAGCTATCCAACAATGTAATTTATTTCAAATTTTGATTTCGTTGTCTTTCATCTATAATTTCTTTTGTTAGTGTGTCCGTTTTTTGCCGAAAACCAACATGCACTATTTTGGGTATAGATTTTTACACACTCATCATATTTTTAAAAAAATTACATTTTTAGAAACTAGAATCCATTCTACACAATTTAAAAAAAAAGTTTTAATTTTTGATTTGTTTTCAATGATTTTAGGGGGAAGCACACTCAAATTTCTATTTTTCAGGATGTGTCCACTTCAAAAATTAGTAAAAAATCTGTAGACGTCTAAAAATGGTCAACGCTTGCAGAGTCATATTTTAACATTTGCGTATTGCCTTATTTTAGGGTTTTTTGTGTCGCATTAACATTTCTTCTATGTTGCACACTTGGTCTTTATCATTTGCGAGAATTGAGTCTCTCTTCTGCATTCTTCATCTGTCTCACTTTTGAATTTGGTCTTGTTGATAACAATCTTTAGTCATGATTTTGGTTGATCTTATCCTGTTCCATCAATATGCATGCTCATTTAGCATATTTTGACATCATCAATTCGATTTCATTTTGGACATCGTCAATCCTAATTGATGATAGCATTAGGGTTTTTGTCCTCTAGTCAATCTTGTCATTTTGCGATCGATTGTCGTCCTTCTCAATCATGTCAATTTGGATCAATTAGTCATTGTTCCTCGTCAATTGGCGCATTTATCAATCAAATCATTTATCAACATTGGTCTTTTATCAAGTCAGAATCATGATCAAATCGATCCTACATCAAGACCTAATTGTCGTCCTTGCATTTCTAATTCATCTTTTAGGGTTTTATGATTTATTCATTTAACCTTGTTTGTCATTTTCCCTCTAGGATTAATAATTTATTTATTTATCCTAAGTATTCTTGTCACAATTAAATGTTTATTTAATTGGCTAACTAATTCCTCCTCTCTTTGTGAATTAATTAATGAATGAAAAATTATTAATTAATTTACCTAATTTACTAATTTCTCCTAATTTCCTAATTTTCTAATTTTCATCAATTTTCTAATTTCCTAATTTCTAATTCATCTAATTTTCTATTTTCTCTAATATTTCCCCTAATTTCATGGGAATGACATAGCAATTTGTCATATTTTGTCATAATTTGTCAATCAATCAATTTTGACATAGCAATTTGTCATAATTATCAATCAATCAATTTTGCATAGAAAGTGTCAATTTGTCATAATTTGTCATATTTGTCATTCTTGATTTAAAATTTCCTTTCAAATCTCTTCATGCTAATCTTGTCATTTCTCCAATTTATCTATAAATTGGATGAATTTATTCAATCAAAGATCCCAATTGATCACTTTTTTGAATCCCTGAATCAATCATGTTTCTAGTACTCTTGCGCTATCGTCTTGTCAATCTTGCTTTCATCTCATGCTTATGCACTTGAAGGTGAGATCCACAAAAAAAAGCTATTTGAAGGAGAAAGAAGGACAATGGAGAATCATGGAGGAGACATCCACATTTGAGATGGTTTGCATTTGAATTGAATGTTTCATTTCCATATCTATATTGAATGTTTGTAGGTTTTGTTATCATTGCAATCTAGTTTTTTGATTGAGCTAGTTTAATGTTTCTATTGCTTTGATGATTTCCGAATTCCTATCTACAAAATCATATACTCATTAAAAAATTAGCTTAAAATTTTGGCATAAACTACAAGGTGTTAGCTAATTTCTCACTGAAGCGATTTTAAAAATTCAAAAAAAAAGTTAACATTTTAGGGGGGCCACAACAGACACTATGTTATGTTTTTTGCATAAAAACAGGACCACTGTTTGTGGCCCCCCTTTTTCAAGCCCTTAATCTCCACCATTGAAAAAAAAAAATAGTAGTTTAGAAAGTAGACTCGAAGAACTCTGACTCTTTTTCTTGTTGCATCTTCAAATTTGGAGTGTAACTATCTTCAATTTGTCGTTGAAGTTCAGGCATTGCTGATTTCAGAAAAAAAGTGGCATCTTAAGACCCCCTCTTGGTACCACAACTTGGTGCATATACCCGTGTTTAGATCTTCTAGAACAAACCCTAGCCCTAAGCTTTTTCCTTTTCTTTTTATACTTAAGAGACATAATTTTTTGATTCTGAAGTCATGGGCACTAATGTCATGACCTAAGGGACCCAACCATAGGTCTACTTTCAAAAAGGCAAATTGGAGTTCCTTATATAGGTAACTCACTGTACTAGATGAGGTGAGAAGTCATTTAACTTGTGAGTACCACTTAATATGGTACAGGGTAGGATTGTTACATTCAATCTTGTTAGAGAGTGTTGTGATCAACTAGAGTAGAGGCCAAAAGCCTAAACCCCATAGACGCCACTAGGGAACTTCAAAATGTTTACTTCCACATTTGTTGATGATAGTGGCCACCAACAACTTGAATAACAACAAATGAAAAGACCAAACTAGGAACTTATAGAGAATAATTCCTGGGATTGTCTAGTTGCTCATCTCGAGTCCTGAATTATGCTAGGGAGGTGTTTCAAGGTGTGTGCCCTTGGTCTCCTTGTGTTGTGCAACACAACACTCGGGTTTGTGACATGGCTTAAACTACCTCTTGTGGATTCTATAAGTCTAGTGGTTATATTAGGCATTAACAGGTTGATCTTTTGGTGCAACGACAACTGTAGTTATATCAAGTGGTATCAGAGATTGGTCACATGTTCAAACCCCTCGTTTGCGCTAGGGGGATTATTTCAAGGTGTGTGCCCTTAGTCTCCTTGTGTTGTGCAACTCAGTGCTCATGTTTATGAAATGGATTAACCGCCTCATGTGGATTCTATAAGTCTAGTAGTTGTATCGGGCATTAACAAGTTGATCTTTTAGTGCAACAACAACCGTACTTGTAACATGAGGATCCTTTTGTTTGCTCCTATTTGTATGAACCCATAAAAGATAATAGTAAATCCATAAAATAAAAAATAAAACCTATTGATTTTAAGAAATATTTTGTTGTAAATGGTTTTTTATATTGTGGAACTATTTTATGTATTCCATTTTACTACATGGTCTATCATATGATTCAATTAATAGTTAATTTTTTCATTTAGTAGCTATAAAAAAATCTCTCCTATTCAATAATATAATTTTTAGAACAAAGAATGAACCAATGAACTTTTGCTCATTTTATTAATAAGTCAATACACCTATAAATAGATACATATAACTTTAATAACATCGTATAATATTGCTAATTGTTTTGACAACTATATGTGATGGATAGGTAATTGATAAACTAACATACATGTTTACAATTTTATATTGGCACATGTTCAATACCCTCTTTGTATTATAATATTAAACTAGCAAACAACATAAAACACTGCATACTATAGAATATATTCTTTGAAAACAATTCTTAGATCAGTAAGAATTGTTCAAGTTGCTCCTCAACTTTAGGTATGGTCACAAGTTCCCAACATCATTAAACACCATTTGCACATGAAGTGTCTCATCACCCTTTTAAAGGTATAATGTTGAACTTCCAAAGTTTGGATCTCTTTCTAACCTTTTGGACATCAATCCTCACATGTATGTCTTGTAACGCTAATGAGGTATAGTTTGAATGATCAACAAGCACCTTGAACTATTGAGCATCTGACTATACTCTATTTCATCTTTCCTTGTCTTAAAATTTTTGGCCTCTTCAAAATGGAATGAGTTCTTTTTCAATATTATCATCATTATTATCAATATCAAATGGTTCATCTACAATGGTTGACATTATCTTAGTTCTTATAGCTGCACAAAACCTTAGAATCGATGCATCCCTTTAAGAATATCCTCTACAAGAAACCACATGCAACATTCAAACTATCATATATACTCAAAATATTAAAAAATACCTATAAACAAAACTCAAATTAATTTCCTCTTATCTCTATTGCATATAAAATAAGTAACTCCACAACATATTTCTCTTAGGACATAGTGACCACCTCATTGTCATACCAACAATCTAACAATTGGCAGAAATATACTCTCCCTCTATCACAATTCAAATTCTCCCCTCTCCTAACAACTTTACATTAAATTTTTTAAATAGTTTGATAGCTACCAAATTAGATTATGTGACAGGAAGGAAACATTATCAACTCAATCAACACAAATTGCTAGCAAACTTCTTTTTAGCCTTGATTTTTCTCTCAACCAGTGATTAAACTAGTGTTTTCCTGCAACAACAACAACTCCAATCACAACTGTAAACTAATATTTCTTCTCATATTTATTCATAAAATCTTTTGATCTCTTTCGACTTGCTACCTATCACCAAATTCTAATACCATATTAAAATTTGAAGCAAAACAAAGAATGGATCAGCAAACTTAATGCTCATTTTATTAATCACTCGATACACCTATAATAGATACAAATGACTTTAATGGAATTCTATAATACTACTAGTTATTTTGACATAATTGAATGTGATTGACAACTAACTAATAGACTAACATACAAACTTTCACAATTTGGTATTGATAGATGTTCAATACTACAATAGTTTTGTTGGATTGTATATTCCAACATCAACATTTCTTCTAGTTTGTGCTACAATGAGAGCTTTCAACATTAGACATATATAAAAAATATGAAATCATAGACAATGTATGTGAATCATTTGACAAATGTCATAAGAAATAGAGTTAGAGGCAATCTACGATAATTATTTTATAAAAAATTTCAAAGATATCCATGGATAGACTATACAAGTGAATTTTTTGATGAAATGCCCTATTGAAAAGTATTCTTTAGAAATGTGATGATTTTATCATATAGTTTAAGTGGGAAGATTAGGGAGATTTCGATAATTGGTGACTCATTTTCTATATATTTGTAGTTTAGGTTTATTTCTTAACTTATTTGAATGTTTCTAGCATGTGGAAAACCCTCAACTCTCAAAATGATATTGTCACTGATTGTTAATCAGACCTTGCATTTAACATATTATTTATCTTTTGGTAAATGGGAGGATGAACACATGGGCCTTGACCCTCGATAGGGAATCAAGATTTGTTGACTAGTCTTCTAACTTAACAGTTTTGGTATTTATCAAAATGAAGTATGTTGAACACAAACTCATTGACTAGTCTTCTAACTTAACAGTTTTGGTATTTTATCAAAATGAAGTATGTTGAACACAGACCCCTAACCACTGATAGGCTATTAATTTTCATAATTCAGAATTGTAGTCTAATGGCAAGTGGTATGAAGGATTTTGACCCCTTAACCCCGCAATTTGATAGAGACTTACTCTTTAATGGTTTGCTAAAAGATTCTTATGACAAGTTTATGAATTATATTTCTATATCTAACCTTCAACATGCTACTATGGTTGTTCAACTTTTGAGGTTGACCTCTCTTGGAGACTAAGATGTGATATGATATATAAAGGATAAATTTTTTGATCTTTTGGGGGTGTAAAAAGGTGTGTCTACAAGTGTGGGAAAAAAGTTGTATCATTTGAGAGTAGAGGAAATTTAATGTAGAGCATAACTGATTTAATCCTAAGAATACATGATGCAATCATATATTGATGAAGGATATTAAAAAAAAGTATGGAGAAAAAGGTGATTATTTTAATGAGCTAATTGTGAAGCAGATCTAGAATGCTCATTATTCATTGAAGAAGAAAATTTTAGAAAGGCATAAGAGGTTGGTGCCTCCTAATGAAAGAGATTTGTGACTCTTGTTGAGTTGGTGCTTAGTTGTGGGGATTGGTGTCTCTACTAGGTTGGTGCTTGTAAATTTTATCTGTGGAAATCGATTTCTTTAGTAGGTACATGACAAAACAAAATTGTGTGGATTGGTTTCTCTAATGGGTTGGTACCCACAAATATGATAAGATTATTTTATCATTTTATGAGATTGGAATTAGACATTAGATCCAAGTATTCCATTAGTGTGGTTTTCTCTTGAAATGGTTTCTATGTATAAATCTATGTTCTCTCTTGTGTTGATGGCGAATGATTGTTCTTATTGTTGTTGTTGTTATTATTATTATTATTGTGGTTGTTAATTATTAATTAATTAAAAAGATTCTTATACTGATTCATCTCTCGATATAAGTTTGTGCTCTTTAATTGGTTTCAGAGCATGTTCCTTTAAGAATAGCATAATTGTTGGAAGGTAGATCTTGGGAGCACACATGACATGCCAAGAAGGATTCTCCTCAAATATGTAAGAAAACTTGCAGCCATTTTTATGACAATTTCCACATAACCCATTTAAGATTTCAATCAAATCAACACTCCACATGCAAAGAATATATAACATACCCATGAAAATGTGACACAAGATATACCTTGGGAAAACCCTCATGAGGGAAAAACCTAACCTCCAAAAGCATCATCCACCATGTATTATCAATAATGCGTCCATTACAATACAACTATGGAAGTCTTCTAAAACCCAACCATCAACAAGCCATCAACAAGCACTCCATGTGAACAAGCATGAATCCACACATCCCATGCCATGCTTCCTCCTTCACAAATGTTAACCTGGCTAATTGACCAACCCAAACAACTACCCTTGTGGTTGCTTTTATGAACACAAGATCCCACAAAACCACCAAGTGGTATTACATCAAAACCATGTGTCCAAAACCATGTGACAATAAAATATAATATTTTTCCTACCCACCCTTGACCCACATTTAATATTAGGTACTTTATCATAAATACATTCCCCAATATTAAATAAATACAATATAATAATACCAATGTGTTAATACAACTCATCAAGTGGTTACAAGAATATTCCAAGGTAATCTCTACATGTTGCACGTCCATCTAGGTGCTCCTAGGTGCAACAATATAATATGTTATTACAATATAATTCCATGTCTACCTCACACAATAATACAATAATAGAACAATAAAAAATTATTATGAAAGGTGTACAACACCATTTTCCCAACATTTTACCACTTGTATACATTGCATAAGGGCCAAAAAGTAATCTATCACACAAACAAGAGACTTATCTCTCCACACACATATAACATCATGAAATCCAAGTGCTCCATGTGCTCCATAAAGATACTTGCAACAAGAAATAAAGTGACCACCATCTCATACATTAATACTCCCACCCTCCATCATGCCACTGCAACTAGACATGAAAAGGCTATCCAAAGAGAAAGCCAAACAATCCATCGCAACAAAAATAAGTCCTACATCAACTTATATCTGAACACAAAAACTAATCCAAAGGTATCCAATGCAAAGGTAGTTGTTCACATATTTGAAATAACACCCATAACAAGTGCTAACACATCAACTGTACATGCCTCCAAGGCATACAAACCAAGTGAATAACATCTCATTAACATATGCAACTTGTAACATGCAACCATAAGCACCAAGTGCAATACCTGCCACACATGTACACCAAGGAACTCTGACTACATAGGTAATGTCAAAATCATAAATGAATCCACTAACAACATATCATAGAAGTGTAACCATGTAGTATCAAGAACATCCACATCAATATGAACATCATGTAAATCTATAACCTGCAGGTACCACTCTCACACCATGTCTCAAACATTCACACATGTTCTCCACACCAACAAAAGAAAGAGATATAGGAACCTCTATTCCATCTCCCACATGAAAACACATGAACACAAAACCAATGAGCACATAGCTCCAAACAACCTCTAGCTAATGTAATGTGAATACGAACATAGGGAAGATAACCAAAACAAAGAGAGAAATACTACAAATCAAAACCTGTAGTATGTCCTTCTACACACACCTCAAAATGCTAATTATGTCAAGTATGATCTCCTTCATAAAACCCCACATGAAAAGCATAACAACACCCAAACACTGTTCAGTCCCTTGGACCAAACAAACATATATAACATGTAATAAACATGGATGTAAGCCTCTCATAACCAATAAGATAAATTTAAATATTCATTACCAATCCCAAGGGAATATGCCCAATAAACCATCTCCCAAACTAATATCAATGACTGAAACCATTATAATAATAACTCAAATGCGCAAGGAGAAAATCAATGCCTAACATCTCTTAAACTGAATCCTCCAAAAGTAACCTGTTGGCAATTGACACTCATATGGTTGTTGCTAATGGTTTATTAATGGTTTAGGGTTGTCATTGATGGAAATTATTCATGAGATTCCTATCCAGTAATCACAGATCTTGATTTCTGAAAGAAAATGTTAATTGGTAGCCAGTTAATCGGTATTTCAGGTTGAACATAGAAGTTTTGGTCTGGAAGTTTTCTGGTGATTTTGGTGTCATGTATCATGTATGGGATGATTGAGCCAACATAAATATATCATTTTATCATTGTTTTGGTGATCCACATTTATATTTGGTGATCCAGTCAAGCCGACATATGACTACTTGTTACATTAGCAAGTTGACTTGATAAATGATCTGTTTTGTGATTGCAAATATATAAGTTTGGTGTGGGAGATATTTTTGGTAGATTTTATGATTGTATGAGAGTGAGTGGTGATTGAAAATTATTTGTAGTGCAATTTCATGTGTGTATTCTTGATCCAGTAGTTGACTGAGAAAAATAACAGGGTAGAAAATAGAGGTGATCCATTCAGAATATTTGGCACTTAAATAGAACTCATCTAGGCATTGTAGATTCTATTTTAGATTTCTCTCATTGTGATTTCATTATTGTAATAAATTTGTAAGGAATTGAGCCTTTCGGGGTTGTAGCCCTTATTGTAATTCAACAGTGAGCTCTAGGCATTGTGCCTGAATGCTTGTGCATTCCCCTTCATGTAATATTGTTTTTCTACTGGCCATAGTGGAATAATATTGTGGGTTCAAATCCCACCATGGTTTTTCCCATTTGGGTTTCCACCTAAAAATTTTTGTGTTATGATTTTGTGGTTGATTGTCTTATGTTCCTAAATTTAGTTATATGCTTATACTTCTGATGGTTTAGAGTTAAATCAAAAAATCCATTAACTGGTAGATCACTGATTCACCCCCTCCTCTTAGTGATCCCTGACTTCAACAATTGGTAGTAGAGCCTAGTTCCTCTAGGGAAGCCTAACCGCTTGAGGAAGGTCTGAGAGATGGAATCAATGGATTTCAGTTTTGAAAGACAGCTCAGTGTAGAACTTAAGGATCTTGATCCAAATAGAAATGAGATCAGTTCCTTGAAGAGAAACCTGAATGTTCTTGATGATTTCATTAATGACTTGAAGGATCAAGTTAACAATTCAAGAGATAAGAGAAAGGAATTGATGGATAAGCTGAAGGCGAAAGAAGATGAAATCATGGTAAATCAGGGTAAAGCTAATGAATGTGACAAGCTTGAGAGAGAGAATGCTACCTTGAAGAATGAGATGCAATCCATTGTAATGAAGCTGACTAAGGAGATTGAGTACCGAAAGAAGAATGAAGAGAATCTAACACAATAATTCAAGGAAAGAGACTATGAATGCTACAGGCTTACTTATGAGAATGATCAGTTGAAGCTTGAGTTGACACAGTCAAGGAATAATGGTTAGGAACTTGAAAGAGAAATTACTACCTTAATGGATGAACTTGCTACTGCTAATGATTACAAAGAAAAATTCAAAGCTAGCTCAACAAGGCTTGATGAGATGCTAGAAAGTCAGAGACATGGAAAGGATATGCGAGGACTTGGATTTGAGAAAGGATAATCCTCTGGATCTAGACAAAGCAATGAAAAACCTAACCAAGAAGAAGAGCAAGAATCCTCTGGTAAGACAACCTAATGCTCATAAATTTAGTGGTAGATGCTTTACTTGCAATAAATTTGGTCATATGGTGAATCAATGCAGAAGTAGGATGAATAATGGAATAAACAATATGAATAATGACCCTACCTTTACCAGTCAGTGTTTCATATTGAATAAATTTGGTCACAAGTCAAACATGTGCAGAGAATTAATGATTAACTTTCAAAACAAAAGAAGCTATGCTTGTGGGATGTTTGGGCATATTTCTAACCAGTGCAAGATGAGACCAAATCAAATGAATTTCAGACCGATGCAGAGGAATGTTGTTTCTATGTATGCAATAAAATCAGTCACATTGCAAATTACTATAGAAGCAAAAAGAGTGCTTTGGTAGACAAGAGTAAAGTAGATGAGAAGGGGAAGGCAAAGGTAGAGGAGATCAAAGACAAGCATGAGAAGATGTGGGTCAGAAAGGATGAATCTAAAGTGGACAATGGATCTGCACCCGAATCCGGTGCAGGATCTTCATTCGATAACTAGGGCTTTTTTCCATAGGGGGAACTTTTCATGCAGATTCTAAGAACACCCTCTTTGGTGATCTACAATCGATTCCAAAAGGTTGCAGAAGGCTTAAATTGTATATGCAGATGTTGTCCAAAAGTTTGAGTGAAAATTTGGTGCTTTGATAGGTGACTCCATAAAAATCAAGGTAACTGGTTGCAACATTTATTACAATGAACAATTAGGTTTTCAAAGGTTAAAAGGAAATTTGAGAGCTTTATTCATCACAATATGAAAAAGAGAATAATGTAGAGAAGAAGAGCAAAGTGATTTGGTGATCTAACAATGATTACAATGATCCTAAAGATAATTCCAACACTCAGTTGCGTATTAAGGTATTTATCTGTTTCAGGTTATCAGTTTCCGCAAACCCTAAGTTTTTAATAGCTTCAACATTTGAAATTGCTAACCCATTGGTTGTGGAGATTAAGGATAGAGCTTGACCTATTTTCAAGAAACATCCTTTCAAATTTGTCAAGGATGACCCCGAAGGAGCATTTTCCTTCCTATCCTATGATGTTCTTCACAATGAAGATATATGGGAATATATCCATTATGGTCTTGATGAACTCAAGAGTGTTGAAATGTTGAACCTGCACAACAAATATTTGGCGGATAGCTTGGGAAAACTCAAGTCTGAATATTAGCACTTGCAGACCAAGGGTTTCTCATAGCTCATGCATTTTTGACCTTCAATGAGAAAGAATGGATCCGATTTGTACTCAGCAAAATCCATGATGAATTTATGTGGTTGGATAAGCCTCACAAGGTTACCAAATAAGAAATCTAGGTTGTAACTTGTCTGAGCTCATTTGGTGAAGTTCCTAGCCTGAGGAAGATATCAAACGACACTGTGATTGCCACCACTGGTTCTTAGTTTGATAATAGAGCGATGACAATAAATGATATTTTGGAGCATGATGTGAAGTTTGCATTGATGGTGGTTGGATACAAAGTATATCAGTCAAGCAAACAAAACTATGTCTCTAATAAAACTATATACTCTGTCTATTTAATGTTGAAACAAGACAAAAGGTATGGCCTGTGTATTGTCCTTCTGAATGAGACGCTAAGTAATTTGAAGAAAATTAATCAAGAAAATAAGAACACCTTTAAGTTTGGCACCCTTATTATCTGTTTGGATTTCTACCTCATGAATGAGATCTATGGTGTTCAAGGAAAGGTCCAATGGGCCTATGATAGGCCAGTTGCTAGGAAAATTAGGGAAGAGATTATGGGGATTGTTGATGCTACAATGAGGATATCCACTCTATGGGGCTATTTCAAAACTCTTCAAAACACAATGAAGAGCAAATAAATAATTCCAAAGGAGATAGTGGAGAAATATGAGAAAATAATCTGCTTCATGGTTGATAAGGACTAATGCTTGATGGAATTAGTTGAGCTAAGGACTGGGTGGATTCTTCCAATGGGATATAAAGTTGATGCTACTACCCTAGAAGTTTATGCTCAACATTTGTTAAGTTAGTCGATTGATGAAAGGGAAGAAATGTTTGACACCTTTAAGGAGAAGGACCTTAAATTACACATGCAGTTTACAACTCCTGCAAGGAAGAGGAAAGTCTCTAAGATGGCTGGAGAAGTGGCAGTATAGATGGGATTCAAATGGGAGGAGGTGAAATAGGCAAAAGAATGTTGGCATTATGTGTCATTGATGTCAACCGGTATGGGAGTATAGTTGATATGTTGTTAGTGCTATCAACCAATAGTGTAGATAGTGACGCCACTAGGTAAGCATGTTGGAGTAACCGGTTTACATATCAGTATTGGGAAGAAGGAACCGGTTTGTTAGTATGCATGCAGATGTTGCACAAGCATGATAGAGAAGTGACCGGTGAGAGATGAGAATCAAAAAGAGTGTGACCGGTAGAGCTCATTGCATTATGATCTAATGAAGGGTTAGCAATGCAACTGGTATGCTAGTATGAGGTCAACTAGAAAAACTCCCACTAAGAAAGAGAAAGTGTTGACAGAGTTTGTGTTGCTTCAGTAAGAAAAGATGACACATGAAAAAGGTACCAGGACATATGTCAAGTTGGATATGTATCCACTCTTCGGTGAAGTCACATCATTACCGATAGGTGACATAGATCTTCCCCCACTTGTGTTTAGCAGTTGAAGTGCAGTTGTCTATTCCTCCCCTCTAGTAAATGGTAATGCCTTACTTATCCCACAACATACATGAAATACATCATGAATATCTAAGATAAGTTAGTCAGAGTAAGCTAAGGCAGGTGATTGGATGCATAGACTAGATGACCAAAGTGAAAGACGAGGAAGCCTCCAGAGTTTGATATCAAAGATGTGCACTGGATCAACATGAGGAGACATTATGTGCTACCAAGGTAGAGAAGGAAGAGTGAAGATGGTGTGTTTGCCTCCTTGGCAAACCAGTTGAGAAGAGAACTAGTCAAATGAAGATGAGGCTCTGTAGCTGCACACATGGGGTTACCAGTATGCAGATGGAAAGTGGTGTTTTTATAGATGCATAATAGTTGGAGATGGACACCATGAAGATATAATGCATATTACCAGTATGAAAATAGGAACATATCAATCGGTAAAAAAGGTAGATACTGACATACCATTAAGTGAACAAAGAGACAAAGGTGAATTGCTCTCAATCTCATGAAGATGCACATGATGAGTTATCCTAGATTATTGATGAGGATCGACATGGTTGATGTCCGGGATGACAAGATACACTGACACAAGGAAGGAGAAGGCAAGAAGGTTAACCGGTAAGGAAAGACATACCAGTAGGGTTAGAGAACCGATAGGGTTAAATGTCTAATAGGTGTGCACCGATTGAGTGTTTGGTCGGTGATCCTATCTGAACCAACACAGAGGTCCAAGCTGAGATGGATAATGATTGGGATGCCATGTTGAGTTGAAGTGGCAAGCTTGTAGAGGTCTGTGAAGTATCGTGTCAGTGAGGTTGTTGGTATTTGGTTGACATTTATTGTTAACTGCGAAAAGCATTGGAGGCATTGCAAAGGTGTGTGGCTCGAGCAAGGTCAAATAGAGGTGATCAATGGGATGCATTGATCAATGCAGAGTGTCCAGATGCATAATAAGGTTGGTGATGCAATCTGCAAAACCATTTATGGTGATTGATCTTGTGCCTTGCCAATTGACTGTCCGTGTTTGCTAAGTTTAGCAAACATGCCTTGGAAGGAAGAAGATATGGTAGATGGTGCCTAATTGCTTGCAAGTTTCCTATCTTTGTGGAGAATGAAATTAGATCAGAACATATAGACCTCATGATTAGTGAAGAAACCCTAGCGCACTAGTAATTTGAATATCGGTCATGGCGGGAAAAGTTAGGTATATATATGATGACTAAAGATCAAAGAGGATTTGATGCTTCCAGAAGATTAGGTGTCGGATGTTGAAGAGTGCAATGTGAAAAAGAAGCAGAGAGCCAACCAATTATAAACTTCATCAAAGATCATATAGATTGAGTGTTGGAGGTGCAACTAGTGAGAGGGTTTAGCAGAGGCTTAACCAACAAGGTTAGAGTGATCAGTAAACTATAAATAGAGTTGTAGTGGTGTAAACCGGTGGTGCTAGAGCCTGCAAAAAAGAAGGGAAGGTGTTGCAGTATAGTGGAAGTGTCGGTGAAGATCCAGCAAGGCATAATCTGAGAAGAGCTTGACCGGTAAGAAGAAGATTGACATAGATCAGAGTGAAGAATACCAGTGGTAGTAAGCAGCAGTGCATCTGACTAAACAGAGTACCAACAGAGAAGAGGTGAAGGGTGAACTAGTAAGGTTGTAGGAGAGAGTGAAGGAGAGGAGGATCTGAGTGAGAAGAGAACTAGTTGAGAGAAGAGCAAAGGAAGATCGGTTGAGAAGAGTAGAACTAGAGATTGTGTAAAGATGTCAATCTAGGATCTAAACCTAAACTACTCTTTATTCATAAATAAACTTAAATTTCAATCTCTAAGCATATTTTATACAAGATATAAACAAACATCGAATATGGATATAAAAGCATTCATAGATATATCATTATAATGCAAATGGATAATACAATTTCATACTAAGAAGTTCTTATTTCCTACTTAGGCTTCCAAATTGCCTTAAGAATATACAAGAAGATGCATCTGTCGATCTTTAGTCTGAGTCGCTTCCTTCTGTCCTTTGAATGTAGATGAGAACAAGAATCAGGCACTTTTTCCATCCAACCTTGAAGCTTACGCTTC
Source organism: Cryptomeria japonica (assembly GCF_030272615.1). Classification (NCBI taxonomy): domain Eukaryota; kingdom Viridiplantae; phylum Streptophyta; class Pinopsida; order Cupressales; family Cupressaceae; genus Cryptomeria; species Cryptomeria japonica. The sequence goes on along the minus strand of NC_081414.1, from coordinate 364,951,895 downwards.
CCTGGAACTCTTGGTCAATCGAGAATACCTGACCTTGCATGAATTGGTTTAACCAAAGAATTCGAAAGCAAAAGGGAATCTGGTGCATGCCTAGATAATATATGCATTTTCATTTTTCTACTTCATTCTAAGAAACAAGCATTCACTATCATACGAGGATGTGGTAGAGAGCATAAATAAGGAATTTCCATCATTTTCTATGGATAATTCAAACAATAACTCGACCGAGTATATGCCATGCACAACAAAATAATAGTTGGAAAAAGCAACTATTCTCCCTAAAAACATCCACATTCGGCACCCGTCTCGAAAGGTAAATTTTCTATCTCAAGCTTAACCCTTAGCTTGATTCCCTCAAACACAAATTCCATTGAGAATACAATCTTTCTTTTAAAACAAAATAGAGATATCATTTTCCTTACTAATCATTACTTGTCTAATATATCTATCGAACACAATCTTTCATATTTTGGAAAACGATAAACTTTTATAAGCAATAATCTTAAAATCAATCTTTCGACTAAATAAGGTACATGCAAAAGAAGGTTTTATACATGTATGAATTTAAACTCATATATAACCAAATAAATACACAAACACATTCTTAAAATAGAATTAGAACTAATTATTTTGTACAAAATACGTTATTAACAACATCTTTTCTCTAAGTTCTTTTCTTCTATTCCACAATGGTTTACAATAAAATAATAATAAATGCTACCCATTTGGACATTTGTAACTATTATCTAAACTTTCATTTCTATACATTTATTACCAATATAACCAAAAAAAAACCATAAACAAAGGAAATCTAACCTCTTGGAAAACTTGATCCGGTTTGTACGACCTTGATGTTCTTTCGTCAAATAGCTTCTCGCCCTCTTCGTAAGTCTCTCTTCAAACTATTCCTATCAAATCTATCTCTATTCTATTTCTCTCTTTCAAAATATCTTCTCCTCTCTTCTATGCTAACCTTTCCTTCAAGAAATTATTGCTCTTCTCTCCTTGTGAAAATGAATGAAGGAATGTGTGTTTTCCTCTCGTCCTCCATCTCTATTTATTCACTTTTTTTTTCCTACGTTTACTCCTTTATTAAGGGCTCGGTTATCGTTATGAATTTGTCATCCTTGTTGCATTATAGACAGGTCCAATACTTAACTACTCCTTCACTTTACATTTTACCAATTAAGCGATCTCTTTTGTCGACACGTCTTGGAGTGGTGGAAAGCGAAGTTATGTTTGCTGAAGTGATCGAGCTTGGTTCATGGAGAGTTGGTTGATCTTTTCCTCCATCATCGTGGAGTTTGCAGTTATAACTGATTTCTATGGCACTTTGTGCTCATTAACTCCCTTTCCCTGCTAATCATGAGCCATTTACAATGATTTTTCTGCGATCAAAGTGAAGTGATCTGCAGTATGTGGGGTGTGGCTATCGTTTGGTTTTTTCCACCACTTAGAATCTTCCTCCAGTTGCGTGAAGTGAAGAAGTAAACCTGCAGTTATGATGCCACTAGTCTAAGCATTTTTTAATGTTAATAATGGTATATGTCCTTTGCATGCTAAATTCCAACACTAGAATCATCCAATTCATGCGTTTAATTGTTGGTTTAATGGTTTAGTCCATCGTTTTTGCCTTATGCCACCAATCGGCTCTTAGTAGTCATTGTTTGGCCACATGTATTTGTCGACTAGAGTCTAAGCGGCCACCTTTTGGTCATGCGACATAGTTGTTTTTCAAACTAAATCCACGCGACTATCTATAATTTGCAATGTAAATAATAAATATATAATTTATGTATATGCTATATAAATACGTTTTAGGAATAGTCATTTTTATAGCTTATAACAATATTCGTATTTAATTAAATTTACAATTTTGTCTAAAAGTCTATATATACGAATATGTGTAATCGACAAAATCAAGTTGTCTACCTTCTATATAGCAAACGACTAATCATTTTATATACTAGGTCATAGAATTCAATTTATTCAACTACTAATTAATCATATTCAAATATTCAAATAAATTAACATGAACTATTTTCACTTTAGAATATACAAGTTTATAATCTATTCCTAATTTAAAAATACGTACAACTAAATGTAATTCCAAAAACCAAACATAATCGATAATTTCCACACAAAGAACATAAAATATAGAATCACTATATAATTCAATCATTAATCGATTTTTTTTTTCATTCTATATAGTCGAATTAACATAATATTTCATTCCTAAATGCAGAGATAAACATTTATGCATATTTTCTCTAATGTGGTGTGTGAGATTCCCTTTTTCCATCGAAGTCATTTAGTTAAAAGCAATTCTACCTGATTCGTGTTCTCACCTTCGACCTCGTTCACCTGATCCTGCGTCACTTGCACTCGATAGTTTATCAGTATTAACAAACCCAAATAAATAACATTAAATGTCGAATTTCATATCAATTTCAGGAATTAAAATGCATGCAATATTTCTAGATTATGAATGAACTAATATATTTTAATTGCAAAATCACATTAAATCTTTAAAATGCACATTAAAAGAAAATACAATTCGTGACAGATTGATCGGTAAGAAGAAGATTGACAAAGATCAGAGTGAAGAATACCGGTGGTAGCAAGCAACAGTGCATCTGACAAAATAAAGTACCGACAAAGAAGAGGTGGAGGATGAACCAGTAAGGTTTCAATAGAGAGTGAAGGAGAGGAAGATCTGAGTGAGAAGAGAATTGGCTGAGAGAAGAGCAGAGGAAGACTAGTTAAGAAGAGTAGAACTAGAAGAAAGATTGTAGAGGTTACAAAATACATTTGTTACCAGGTATTAAATTTTGTATTTAAAATATGACATTGTAATCACTGAGTTGGAGCTCAGTGTAGGGGTTGGTGCTCCTTGGGTTGGTTCCCTAAAGCAGGAGTGGTACTCCTTTGGTTGGTGCCTGAAATTTTGTAAGCGAAGGTTTTCACTGTGAGGCTGGATTGAGTAGTAGTCTCCAGTAGCATTTCTCACTGAGGTTTTTCCCATCTTGGGCTTTCCTCATATATACCAGTTTATGTGATATATCCTTGTGTGGTTGATTTGTGTTGTCTATCTTTATATTATTGGTAGGTTTTCTTGATTCTTAGGTTGGTAACTGGTAATCTCTCTTGGAGGTAAAAGGATTAAAGGATTTAGAAATCATTGATTCACCCCCCCTCTCAGTGGCATCTTGTGTTCAACAATTGGTATCAGAGCCTGGGTTCCCAGTTGATAAGCTTTCTCCAGCTTGGGTAGATTCTAGTATTTGAACACAACAATCTATTTAGTGTCACCCCTTACTCTAGTGTTTGATGGTTCAAACTTTCCTGTTTAGAGTCGTAGGATGGAAGTCTACCTGTCCTCCCTTGGGTTTGATGTTTGGATGTCAATAGTCAATGGTTGCCCTTGTAAAGTCATTCCTCCCACCGATACTTAAGAAGAAAGGAGAAACAAATGCAATGATGAAGCTATAGAGGCCATACTTAGTGGGTTATCCGGTGATGTATCCTCATAGGTGGACCAATGTAGATCTGCTAAAAGTCTATGGGACAGATTGAATAAACTTTATGGAAATTAACCTTGCACTACAGAATTGATTTGTGGAAACAAGAAAAGAAATGAAGCACATATGTCTGTAGATGATGAAGGCAGATCTGTTAGTAGCAATAGAAACGATGAAGAGGAAACTCACCTCTTTATGGCTCAAGAATCAGAAGATGAGAGGCACACATTAGAGAGTAATCATACAGATCACTCCTACCAACATGATGTGTTTGGGAGTGATGATGAAGATGAAGCCAAAGTTGATCTTGAATGTGAACTAGTAAGTGTACTAGAAGAGATGCAAAATGTTAGAAATGAATTTAAGAGGTACAAAGATTCAGTTCATGAAGAATGTAATCAGTTGCAAACATGCCTTGAAGAATCAAACAATAATATCTGCATATTGACATCTCAATTAGAAGAGGCAAAATGATTGACTGGTGAATTGAAATCAATCTTTGATGCTAAGGACAGAAGATGTGAGGAACTGCAACTAGAAGTGGAGACGAAGGACAAATAATGTTAGGACCCAAAAGGAGAAATGAATAGCATCAGCAAAGACCTTGAGAAGTATCAAAATAAGCTCAAGGTAATAATCCGATATGATGGTAACATTGAGGCATTGGACAAAATGTTGAGTAAGCAAAAACACTCCAAGGATACCAGAGGTTTGAGAAATGCTACTGGTGAATGCTCCACAAGAAAGGGTATCTCTCAAAAGGACATTCAGTTTGTCTCCTCTAATGGAGATAACAAGGATAAAAACTTCATAGTCCAAAGTGCACCAAGAAAGAAGGTTGGCCTAGCTACGACTGGTGGGGACTTGAGGCTAAAAATTAAGATCAGTGCAGCAAGAAGAAACAATGGAGATCCTAAAGGAAAGGGAAAGTTGAGAGAAGATAGGTTCATTGGAAACAAGAATGCAAGAAAGCAGCCTAAGAGATTCCCCATCAGTGGAAGACAAAGAGATGTAGCACCTTGGAGAAGTATAAGTGAAGAAGCCAAACTAGTCAGATCACCTCATGTTTGGAAAAATGAATTTGTAAGTAATATGTCTCCATTCTCTGGTTACTATTTTTCTTATAAAGGATATGGCCATAGGGAAAAGGAATGCAAAAGATGTCTAGGAATAGAAAAAAGTGTTCTTCCTAGGAATAGAAATTCAGTTTGTAGAAGATGTAATGCATTTGAGCATAGAACATCAGAATGTAGAAACATGCATAAGTCCACTCCCGGTTATGCTAACCAGAGTCCATTTGTTGCCTCAAGTAAAATATAAATTATATATGTTATAATTGCAATGGATCTGGCCATAGAAGTAATGAGTGCATGAAGAAGATGATTCATGCACATGGCAGCTGACATAACAGCTATGCCCAAAGGAGAAATGCTCCTACAATATCAAGATATCAGTTGAAACAAGTAGTGGACTATAATGGAATAACCCTGAGAAGAAGATCAAACCAATATGATAGAAGATCTTCTAATCATCTAGAAGATCTTCTAATCATCTAGTTGGGATGAATGCAGTATGCTTCTATGGCAATATATCCAGTCATAATGTAGAACCTGGTAAAGAAAAGACCTATCTGCAGAAGAAGATGAGACCTGATCCAAAGGCTACAAATGAGAAGAGGAGGGAGTCCAAGTAGGTATGGAGGAAAAAGGAAGAGAACATGACCATGGACCAACACTATGCACTCAATGCACAAGTCATATCTCCTAAAGTTTAAAGGAGATGCAGATCCTTAGGGGGAGCTATATGTTGATCAGATCATTCACCCCCATATGCTGAGAAGGACAAAGGAAAGGATGGGCAGTCACCGATATGATGAAGAAGTTGAGATGAAAGAATGTGTACAATTGATATCTTGTCTACACATTCACATGGGCGAGATGGATCACTGTTGCAAGTGTCAAAGTGGGATGTGACAATGGAAGGAGAGATAGTGGAAAAAGTATACTCATAGAGATATTGAATTGGTATAGTAAACTGACATGTGTAGTATTTTTCTGATAGGGACACTTATCGGTATTGAAGAATATGCGAGTAAATGTGCCCCGATTGTGTGTAGTGGCTCCGGTGGCTTTGACAGATGAATTTATATCTTTGATGATATCAAAAGCTATCCTAAATGACAATGTGTTGGACCAGTAGATGATCCCATGTGTATGAGACATCATGATGCCAACCAGTGTGAGAGTTGACATGGATTCAATATGACTTGGCATTGTGGTCAAGTATGTTTATGTCACAAAGATGGGATGGATTTCATAGAAGTAAAAGACCATCAACATGTATAGATGCTCACTTCCACTAGTATAAAATGCAGTTTGGGGTACTGGTTTAGGACTTGACAGAAAATGAAGACCAGAGGGCTATGATTCAAGGGGAGTTCATAGTCATAACTTATGATTGGTATCTAATACGCTTGACACATGAGGAGTTCAAGTGTCATTGCTGCTACATCATGGACCGGTATAAAGGGATGTGTGAACAAGATGTGAGTTACATGCACAGGGGGAGAATATGTCAAACAGACTGGTGTCAACTCTTCGGTTCAAGTGCTGCTAGTTGAGAGGTTGTAGAGAATAGTGGTAACAAGCGAAGAGAGAGCTTGCACTATACCGGCTGTCAAGACCCTTTGCCAATGGTTTCAAAGGAGGAGAAAGGATTTGTAGTATACTGGATACTACATGTGCTGACATCAATGCCAAAGGGGAGATTGTTGGCATTATATTGTCATTGATATCAACCGGTATAGCATAAAGCTGGAGAAAAGGTATGGGAGAATAGTTGATATGTTGTTAGTGTTATCAACCAGTACCGTGGATAGTGAAGCCACTAGGTAAGCATGTTGGAGTAACCGGTTTACATATCGGTATTGGGAAGAAGGAACTGGTTTGTGAGTATGTATGCTGATGTTGAACAAGTGTGATAGAGAAGTGACCGGTGAATGATGAGAACCAAAAAGAGTGTGACAAGTAGAGCTCACTATAGTATGATCTAATGAAGGGCTAGCAGTGCAACTGGTATGCTAGTATGAGGTCAACTAGCAAAAATCCCACTGAGAAAGAGAAAGTGTTGATAGAGTGTGTGTTGCTTCAGTAAGAAAAGATGACATATGGAAAAGGTATTGGGACATATGTCAAGTTAGAGATGTATCCACTCTTTGGTGAAGTCACATCATTACTGGCAGGTGAGATAGATCTTCCTCCATTGGTGTTTAGCAGTTGAAGTGCAGGTGTCTATTCCCCCCCTTTGGTAAATGGTAATGCCTTTCTTATACCACACCCTACATGACATACATCATGACTCTCCAGGATAACTTAGTCAGAGTAAGCCAAGGCAAGTGATTGGATGCATAGACCAGATGACCAAAGTGGAAGATGAGGAAGCCTCCAGAGTTTGATATCAGAGATGTGCACTAGATAAGCATGAGGAGACATGATGTGCTACCAAGGAAGAGAAGGATGAGTTAAGATGGTGTGTTTTCCTATTAGGACCCGGAGGCAACTGAGAGGGGAGGGGGGTGAATTAGTTGTCTATTAATTTCAACCCAAATATAACTTAATCAAACTTGATGCATAATACTAGTAAACCAAACTTAATGTCGGTTGATAGTTTAACACTTAATAATAGTACTGGTAAAGTTTAATGTATGAAACATAAAGACAAATAATATCCACAACACATAACACAGATATATCTCCCCCTTTGACATCAAATTCCAAAGCAATACAAAACCAAATACAATCAATTCGTATAACTTATTACAAATACCAACTTATCCAATCTACTCCCCCTGAGAAGTAGCTCTCCTTCGTCAAAGCTGGAAAAATATTTCTTTGTTAATTCCTACTGGTCTAATGCCATGCTCCAAATGTCTAAGTCTCTACCGGTGACGGTATAAACCTTAAGCTTCTCTATGAGATATTCAAAAGTTTCCTTAGGCAAAAGTTTAGTAAAAATATCTGCAATCTTCTATTTAGTATTCACATAAACCAATTTCACTTCTTTTGCTTCAATATTCTCTTTCAGAAAATTGGATTTGATAGAAACATGTTTAGTTTTAGAGTGAAATACTGGTTTTTTTGATATATCTATTGCTTTCATATTATCACAGTAAATGATTATAGGTTCTTTGAATTTTACCTTTATGTCCTTCAACATTTTCTTAATCCATATTACCTAAGTACAATTAATTTTTTCTGCAACATATTTTGATTTTGTTGTTGATAAAGATGTACAACTCTATTTCTTGCTCAACCATGAAATCAATCTGCTACCAAGAAAGAATTCTCCCCTGGTAATGCTCTTTCTGTCATCTACATCTCCTACCCAATTTGCATCTGTGTATACACATAAATCAAAATTTCCATCTTTAGGATAGCATAAACCAAGATTTGTTGTGCCTTGTAGATACCGGAAAATCCTTTTTACTATTGATTCATGATTTTCTTTAGGATTACTTTGAAATCTTGAAACAATACACATTGCATTCATAATATTAGGTCTTGTTTGTGTCAAATATAGTAAACCTCCAATCATAGATTTATATCTTGTCGGATTAATAGGTGTTGATTCATCCTTCAATGATAGTTTATCAGTTGTAGTCATAGGAGTACTTACCAGTTTAGAGTTTTCCATACCAAATTTCTTTACTAGTTCCTTCAAGTACTTAGATTGACATATGAATATACCTTTACTAGTTTGTGAAATCTGCAATCCTAAAAAGAATTGTATCTCCCCAATCATAGACATTTCAAATTCTTCCTGCATCTTATTAGAAAAGTCTTTACACAATCTATCTTCTCCTCCCAAAATTATATCAACAAAAACTTCAATAACCAAGATGTCATCATTAGTCACTTTTTAATATAAGTTGCTATAAACATTACCTTTAGTGTAACCAAGCTTCAAAATATATTTGTCCAATCTAGCATACCAAGCTCTAGGAGCTTGCTTTAATCCATATAAAGATTTCCTTAACCTAAAAACCATATCTTTGTCATATGTCAAAGAAAATCCATTAGGTTGTTCAATGTAAACTTCCTCTTCAAGATCACCATTCAGAAATGCACATTTAACATCCATTTGATATACTTTATAGTTCTTGTGTGCTGCAAATGCTAGAAGTAGTCTGACTGCCTCAATTCTAGCTACCGGTGCAAAAGTTTCGTTGTAATCAATTCCTTCTTTATGTGAATATCCCTTACACACTAATCTTTCTTTGTTTCTGATTACCTTACCATCTTCATTAAGTTTATTTCTGAATACCCATTTAGTTCCAATGATATTTTTTTATTTTAGGCCAGAGAACCAATGTCCATGTGTTATTCTTTTCAATTTGTTCTAATTCATCTTCCATAGCTTTAATCCAATGTTTATCTTCACATGCCTCATTAACTAATGCTAGTTCAATTTGAGAAATTAGACATACCTCTTCATTTTCCAGTCTTCCTCTATTCATTACACCTTGATACTTATTCCCAATTATCTAATTTTCAGAGTGATTCAATCTTACATACCTGGGTGTATTCACTTGCTGCTATTCTTTAGTCATTTTGGAATTCTCAAATGACGCCGGTGTGACTGGATCAACATTTTGTACCGGTGCACTCTGTATAGGTTCATTTGTGATTATCTCAACTGCCGGTTTAGAGTCCATAGAACTTGAATTGCCTCTAAACTGTTCATCAATCTTCACATTTGCACTCTCAATGATTTTCTACAATCTCTTATTAAAACATCTATATGCCTTTCTCTTAGATGAATAGCCAAGAAATATTCCTTCATCACTTCTAGGATCAAATTTACCAATATAATAATCTCTCCTAATATAACATTTGCTTCCAAATATTCTGAAATATTTAAGAGAAGGAGTATTACCAAACCACAGTTCATGAGGGGTCTTACCGGTTTCACCTTTGATGTGAACTCTGTTGAATGTGTAAACCACTCTATTGAATGCTTCTCTCCAATACTCATGAGGTAGGTTGGCTTCTAATATCATGCTTCTGGCTGCATCCAAAATAGTTATGTTCTTCCTTTTCACAACTCCATTTTACTGGGGTGTCTGAGGTGTTGATAACTGTCTTTTGATTCCATTCACTTCACAGAATGTATTAAATTCCTTAGATGTGAATTCACCTCCTTGATCTGATCTCAAACGTTTGTTTTTCTTACTAGTTTCATTCTCTACCATTACCTTGAATAGTTTGAATTTCCCAAAAGCTTCTAATTTCTCCCTGAGAAAAGTAACCTAACACATTCTAGAATAATCATCAATGATTAGCATAAAATATCTATCTCCTTGTAAACTTCTAGTTCTTGCTAGACCACATAAACCAGTATGAATTAAATCAAGAACATTATTGGATTTCTCTAGAATACTCTTCAAAGTTTCTCTAACTTGCTTTCCAAATCGACATTCCTTACATACCGGATTTTGAGGTTTTACAATCTTAGGTAAATCGCTTACTGCCATAGTAGTATTGATCTTCACAATGCAATCAAAATTCACATGACAAAGTCTTTTATGCCATAACCAAATTTCATCAATATGTACAATCAAGCATGTCTTCTCATTGTTATTAAAGTGAAAGATATTACCTCTAGTCTGATTACCGATTGCAATTTGTAAACCAGTTCTATTCATGATTTTGCATTTACCATTCTTGAATTGTAACTGAAATCCCTTTTCAACTAATTGACCAACACTAAAAAGATTATATTTCAAACCTTCAACATAATAAACGTTGTCAGTATTGTGCTTACCATCAAAAGATATAGTGCCTTTTCCTTTGATCAAACAAGCTTAATCATCTCCAAATCTTACTAGACCTCCATTGTATTCCCAAAAGGTTAAGAATTTACTTTTATCACTAGTCATATGATGTGAACATCTAGAATCAATGATCCATTCATCATTTTCTTCAATTTTAGCTGGTAGGGCCTGCTCTACTGGTTGTATAGTTGGTGTTGGTTGATCTTTTGTTATTGCAACTAAAGCCCATCCATTGTCTACTGGTTCCTCATCATAATCATCAGTAACTCCTTCATCAACATAGGAACATGATTTGTCTCTATTCTTCTTAAATCTGTATCTCTGATATTCAGGGTTAGGCTTATATGTTCTTTTAGCTTCTTCTTTCAATCTTGCATGTCTATCAGGACACCTAGATGCCATATGACCAATTTTATTGTAGTTAAAACATTTAAATGGTTATTTACCTTCATACATACTTCCAACTACACCTTTAGGCATTTTCCTTGCAAATAGTGCTTCAAGCTCTTCAAGTTCTTCATTCTCTCTTCTGATTTCTTCAAGTTCTCTTGCATAAAGTGTTTTCCAATCATATTTCTCAGATGATGATGCTTTGAAGGCTAAATCTATCTTAATTGTAGCAACATGACCAAATTCCTCATGTTCAAAAACTAAAAGTTTTCCAGCCAAGGTATCTCTAGATATTGGTGTATTAGGTATTGTTCTTAATTTATTAATAGCAGTTACTTTCATTTTGTATGCCGGTGGAAATTCTCTTAAAAATTTAGAAACAATTTCATCTTCACTTAAGGATCCTCCACAACATTGTATACCCAAAAAAATTTCATTAACTCTTTCCATAAAAGCAGAAATCCTTTCATCTTCTTCCATTTTTAGATTTTCATACCTAACCCGGAAGCATTCCAGTTTTGTAATTTTGACAGTGGTATCACCTTCAGTCAATGTCTCCAATTTGTTCCAAATAGATTTAGCAGTAGATTAGTATGATAATCCCATGATTTGTTGATCTGATAATGCACTTAAAAGTGCTTCTCTTGCTTTGCAACCATTCTCCTGATCTTTAGCCAAGTTAGGTGGATTAGGTTGACTCTGTGTAGGACCAACATAACCATTCTTTGTAACATCCCATATGTCTCTTCCAATGCAATTCAGATGTGTCTCCATTCCGATCTTCCATATACCATAGTTAGTTCCATCAAGCTTCAAACTGTCCTTCCTGAAATAGTTAGTTGCCATAGAATCTCCTCAAGCTGTTAAACTTCTGCAAAAAGAGGACTTATCTCTAATACCAATTGTTAGGACCCAGAGACAACTGAGAGGGGGGGGGGTGGGTGAACCAGTTGTCTATTAATTTCAACCCAAATATAACTTAATCAAACTTTATGCATAATACCAGTAAACCAAACTTAATGTCAGTTTACAGTTTAACAGTTAATAATAGTACCAGTAAAGTTTAATGTATGAAACATAAAGACAAATAACATCCATAACACATAACACATATATTTGTACGTGGAAACCCTATAAGGGGAAAAACCACGGTGGGAAACCTTACCCATAATCAGATGATACTACTACAGATAGTATGTGTATACAAATGGGGTCTGCATATGCAAAAAGGCCAACTGCCTAGAGCTCACTACTCAATCAAAAAATGAGAGTCACACTGACTAGAATTGGATGGTTAAATCCAATGATAATGTACTACTCAAAATACCATCTTCATATGCTAGATTCAATACCGGTTAAGCTCTGATTGTCTTCTTCATACCTTCTTTGAATCTTCAAATGATGTTTGCATGTATATATCTACTTATATTCACATATACCTTGTTATAATCCTTTTCCACACCTTCTCTACTACTACATTAATCTCACAAATGAGATCTTACATATATACCAAAATCTAAGACCAAATGCGTAGGTCGGCTCACTAAGAATATTACAATTAAATCAATTACAAATGAATCAATATGAGATGCATCATGTTGGCTCAATGCATTTACAATAATAACCAATCAATAAATCATCTCCATAACGTGTTGTGCTGATCTGGAATAGATAATGCTTGCCGGTCCATAACCTAGACTTATTTGCTGGTTACAACAAATATGCAAACTTGATTAGGCCAATAACCAAATCACCAAAACCAAGTGTCCAAACAATGTCTTTGACATAGCCAAGTAATCTCCAGATGATAGCAGATCATCCTCAGTGTCAGTGAGCAATATAACCCACCGTTGAACCAAATATCGGTGACTGTGCATAAGTCACTGAACATATCGGTGAACATAAACAAAGATCTCCAGTGCTGATAAGTGTTCACAAGTGTTGAAATCAATGAAAAACCAATGCAACACATCCATAATACCAACATTGCCTCCTTGGCAAACCAATTGAGAATAGAACCATTCAAATGAAGATGAGGCTCTACAACTGCACACATGGGGTTATCGATATGTAGATGGAAAGTGGTGTTGCCACATATGCATAATAGTTGATGCACAACATGAAGATATCATGCACATTACCAGTATGAAAAAAAGAACATCTCAATCAGTAAACAAGGTGGATATCGACATACCACCAAGTGAATAGAGAGACAAAAGTGAAGTGCTCTCAATCTGATGAAGATGCACATGATGAGTCATCCCAGATTGTTGATGAGGACCAACATGGTTGATGTCCAAGCTGCCAAGATCCACTGGCACAAGGAAGGAGAAGGCAAGAAGGTTAACCGGTAAGGGAAGACATACCAGCAGGGTTAGTGCACTAGTAGGGTTAAATGTCTGGTGGGTGTGCATCAATTGAGTGTCTAGTTGGTGATCGTATCTAATCGACACAAAGGTCCAAGATAAGATGGATACCAACAGGGATGCCACATATTGTTGAAGTGTCGTATCAGTGAGGTTTTTGGTATTTGGTCAACATTTATTGTTGACTGCAAAAATCATGGGAGGTGTTGCAGAGGTTTGTGGCTCGAGAAAGGTCGAATAGAGGTGATTAATGGGATGCATCGATCGATGCAGAGTGTCTAGGTGTAGAATGAGGTTGGTGATGCAATATAAAGAACCATTTATGGTGATTGATCTTGTGCCTTGCTGACTGACTATCTGTGTTTGCTAAGTTTAGCAAACGTGCCTAGGAAGGAAGAAGATATGGTAGATGATGTCTGATTACTTGCAGGTTGTCTATCTTCATGCAGAACGAGATCAGATAAGATTGGATATTCTTCACAATTGGTGAAGAAACCCTAGTGCATGAGTATTTGAATATTGGTCATGGCGGGAAACTTGGGTATATATGACAACTAAAGATTAAAGAGAATTTGATGCTGTGAGAAGATTAGGTGTTGGATGTTGAAGAGTGCAGTGTAAAAAAGAAGCAGAGATCCAACCAATCAGAGACTTCATCAAAGATCATAGAGACCAAGTGTTGGAGGTGCAACTAGTGAGAGGGTTTAGCAGAGGTTTAACTGACAAGGTCAGAGTGATCAATAAACTACAAAGATAGTTGCAGTGGTGTAAACCAGTGGTTTTAGAACCTACAGAAAAGAAGAGAAGGTGTTGCATTGCAATGAGAGTGTCAGTGAAGATCCAACAAGGCAAGATCCAGGAAGAGCTTGATTAGTAAGAAGAAGATCGACAAAGATCAGAGTAAAGAATACCAGTCGTAGCAAGCAACAATGCATCTGACAGAACATAGTACCGACAGAGAAGAGGTGGAGGGTGAACTTGTAAGGTTGTAGTAGAGAGTGAAGCAAAGGAGGATCTGAGTGAGAAGAGAACCGACTAAGAGTAAAGCAAAGAAAGACTGGTTGAGAAGAGTAGAACCAAAAGAAATATTGTAGAGGTTACATAATATATTTGTAACCAGGTATTAACTTTTGTATTTGAAATATGACATTGTAATCACTAAGATGGAGCTCGATGTAGGGGTTGGTGCCCTAAATTAGGGGTTGGTGGTCCTTGGGTTGGTGCCCTAAAGTAGGAGTGGTACTCCTTGGGTTGGTGCCCAAAATGTTGTAACCAAAGGTTTTCACTATTAGGTTAGATTGGAACAGTTTTCTCCAACAACATTTCTCACCAAGGTTTTTCCCATCTTGGGTTTTCCTTGTATATACCGGTGTTATGTGATATATCCTTGTGTGGTTGATTTGTGTTGTCTAGCTTTATCTTACTGGTAGGTTTGCTTGATTCTTAAGTTGGTAACTGGTAATCTCTCTTGGAGGTAAAATGATTAAAGTATTTAAAAATAACTGATTCACCCCCCTCTCACTGGCATCTTGTGTTCAATAGAGAAAAACATGTATAGATGGAGCCCAAAGAGGAGACCAAAAAGCCTAAGGCCAAACCAGTTCCCTCCAAATCCAAACCAGAAGAGACCAAGTCTTTCACTATTCCAGTTGCACCATCTTCAAGACATGGCCCATCCAAAAAGGGAGTTTTAAAGAAAAAGGAGAAGTCTAAGCATACTTATATTTCTGTGTCTCCAGTGGCCTTTGAGACTGAGTCAAAGGAGGAAGCAATCAAGGCTTAGAATAAAGGTTAATTTGTTAGAGTGGTGAGGAAGTTGTAGTCTGGTGGAGCCTAGCAAAGCAAGAAAGCTAAATTTGAACCCTCCCCTATTGGAAGAACCAAGAGAGGAAGAAAAGTTAGAACTCATCCTGTCAAAGATCCTGAATCTGATAAATCTACATATGTTCCTCCACTATCAACAAACCAATTTATTGATGAAATAATTGTTGATGGAAACTTGAAGAATCTAGGAGCTTATTATGGAAATCTAGATGAGACTGATCAAAGAAAAGTAGAAGAATTTGTTGTTTTATATTTGCATAACTTTAGCAAGGCTTTGATTGAGCTGGAGTGAAGCATCCCTAGGGATCTATACAACATTATTGATACAAGGATGCTAAAAACTAGTAAGACAGATAAAGAAATGAAAGAAAGAGAATTGATTAATGTTTGTACTTGTATCTCCCGTGATGAAGCCAAAAGGCTTATTGAGGAAGCGAACAAGAAAAAATTCAGAAGAAAAAATAGGGTGAATAGGTTGATGATTCACAAGGTGGAAGAGGTGAGAAAGGAGACTAAAGATATATGGAGAAGAATAATAATGAATGATCCTTTGTACTGAGATGCAGTTAAGTCTTCTTAGCTGAAAATAAAAGAAGGTATTTCTGGTGACTAGAAGGATGAAACTTAGACTGAGGGACATCTGAAAGATCAAGACAACACAACTCTTGATGCTGAGACTGGTGATAATCCTCTGGTGGTAAATAGTTATGCAGTCTCTAAGATTAAAAAATAAGATATTGCACCAAGTGGAAACATCGGTGCACAAGATAAAGGGGATGAAGCAAAGAAAAATGAGCCTAAGAAAGCAGAGGTAAATGATGTTGAGGTAGACAAAGAGAAAGGAGTGGTTGATCTGACAATTGAAACTCCTTTGGTCACAAGGACCCCACCTCAAATCTCCATAAATCTTGATGGTCCTTTAAATCTTGGACAAATGTCACCTACAGAGAAGATGATGCTCGCAACAACATAGTAGCTATTCAAGAACAAGCCAATTAGGATTTGGTTAAATCTAAATCTGAAGATAAAAGGCTCATTTTGATGTCAGATAATGTTTTACAAAAGGTGGCTCCAGGTGTACATTTGGATTCTAATGCTAGTCCCTCTAGAAAACTACTTCATTTGATTAATAGTGTAAATACCAATTTTGATTCTTTGCAGAAGACTACTACTAAGCAAGTTTTGGAAAGATTTAAGGAGGTAAGGATGCAAACATTCTGCAAAATGATTGAAGATGATAGAGTGAGATTGAATAAATGTTTGCAAGTTATTTAAGATGTATTGACAAAAGGAGGTGAAATATTTAAGTCTTGTCTAATTTTGCCCAAGTTTATAGTTGACATGGACAAGCAAATAAGTGTTTGCCAGGGTAAACTTGCTACCATTTCAAAGTCTTTTGATTCCAATGTAACTCTGACCAGTAGTGTTGAAAGACAAATAATGGCTCTCAGTGATCAGATCTCTATCCTAAATGTAGACAAGGGCATGATTTTGAGGAGAGTTAGTGAACTCCGGAACTTGATTGCCCCTCGGTTGGACACCATGTTAAGTAATAAGGTTGAATGTATAAAGGCTATGGGACAACCTATTCCATTTGAGTTGAAAGATGTAGAGATTCATGCATACATTTTCAGTGCATTCATTACAATTTTGGATAACTTGAAGAGTGGGTGGGACACTCACCTAGGAATTTTGAAGAACATTTTTGCTGATATCTTCAAATACTTGTAAAGTCTTCGACATATATCTTTGTTTTGGACAACACCCCATATTTGGCATTGTTTTCAAAGGGGGAGAGTAAAGTTAAAAAATATACAATAGAAGAGTGTAATTATAGGTTTCAGAATTCTTTGTCTAAGGGGGAGCCTTAGAAATTCTTTTGATCCGACATACAGATTTTTCAACACTTAGCCATTTTTCATGAATGTTTCCATCAATGCCAAAGGGGGAGATTGTTGGCAATTGACACACATCCAATGGCTACTGATGATTTATTAATGGTTTAGGGTTTTAATTGATGGAAATTCTTCATGAGATTCCTATCCAATAATCATGGATCTTGATTTCGGGAAGAAGATGTTAACCGGTAGCCAGTTACCAATATTTCAGGTTGAACAGAGCAATTTTGGTCCGGAAGCTTTCTGATGATTTTAGTGTCATATATCATGTATGGGATGATTGAGATGATATAAAAAAATAATTATATTATCATTTTGGTTATCCACATTTAGCTTTGGTGATTCAGTCAAGCCAACATATGACTACATGTTACATTAGCAGACCGACTTGATGAATGATCTATTTTGTGATTGCAGATATATGTTTGGTGTGGGAGATATTTTTGGGGGATGGTATGATTTTATGCGAGTGGGTGGTGATCGATAATCATTTATAGAGAAGTTTCACATGCACATTCTTGATCCGATAGCTGACTGAGATAGAGAATAGGGCAGAACAACGTAGAACAGTAGAGGTGATCTCGTCAGAATATTTGGCACTTAACTAGAACTCCTCCAAGAATTTTAGACTCTATTTTAGAGTTTTGTCATCGTGATTTCATTACTGTAATCAATTTGTAAGGCAGTGAGCCTTCCGAGGTTGTAGCCCTTATTGTAATTGAGTAGTGAGCTCTAGGCACCGTGCATGAATGTCTGTGCATTCCCTTTCATGTAATATTGTTTTGATACTATCCATAGTGGAATAATATTTTGGGTTCAAATCCCACCATAATTTTCCCCATTTAGGTTTCCACGCAAAAATTCCAGTGTTATGATTTTGTGGTTGATTGTCTTATGTTCCTACATTTCAGTTTCATCCTTATAATTCTGATGGTTTAGAGTTATCAAAAAATTCATTAACTGGTAGATCACTAATTCACCCCCCCCTCTCAGTGATCCCTGACTTCAACATAACCATCTATCCATAGCTCAAGGTCTATATCTATGAAAGATAAGCATAAACATAATGCACCTAAAAGGAAACAATGGGTAATACCTCTCAAGTAGTAAATTGCTAAGTAGACCAAGAGTGGGGAGTGAGAATGCTCATCAAAGATATCCAAGTCGTCGTGAATCATCTAAGAACAATCTCCTCTCAATTCCATACTAGCTGAATGTTTCTTAGACTTCTTGCTGAAACAACAACCTGCCTCAACACATGCCTCTAATCACAAGAGACTACTAGCATCACCAAGATCCTCCAAGTATCCATGAGTACCTATAACCAATCAATCCATGACGAATTCCAAATGTAACATAGAACCACCATGAACTAATCAAGAAAATGATCATGTACCCAATACAAAGAGAACTACCAAGATCAATGTCAAAGCCCCAACTGCATAATCAAGAATATAATATGACAACATGATCTAACCATCTCAACCAAAGAGATAACATGCTCCATATGAACATATCAAATAACCATATCATGCCAAAACTCAAAACTAGTATCAAGGATGCACCATGACATAATATCAACCATCCTATCAAGCAAGGATTGATGAATAATGATGAACAGTAAATACCCAACAGATACTGGGAGGGGGGTGAATCAGTATAGACAAAAAATTCTTTAACAACTTAAACTGCAATGACTTCACTAACTAGTAAACAACAACACCGATCTAAATCAAGGCAATACTGGTAAAACATAAGGACTGTAAAAGTCATGAACCGGTAACACTTAGATCTTCAAAAAACCTAATATCTCATTTCTTCTTCATCCATATGCTTAAACAAGTAATACATTAGAAATATAATGACCACTGGATAAGCTTGCATTACCACTTAACAGAAAACACTAAAACATCACATGAAAAAGAATCACACATGACACTCTTATTTTTCACATGGAAACCCAACTAGAAAAAACCACGGCGGGGATGAATACCCACAAGTTGTTCTTGAAATCTTCTGAAGTTTTCTCGTTTAGGAGCCTAGTCTGGTTAAAGACTTTACAATAGGTTCTGCTAGGAACCGATCCTGTGAGGGATCACCTAGTTAAGGGATGGCTAAATACCTAGTTAGAGGTTAAAACCTTGTTAAAGGTTGCCTTATAAGAGGATTTGAAAAACTGAATGATTTTGAGTCACCCTGTTAAAGGATTTACAAAAATCCTGTTAAAGCTACCCAGTAAAGGGATTTTCCAACTATTGAAATGGTTAGAAGTCAATAGGTAATACACTGATCTGATAACAACACTTAATTCCAAGGCAGATCCACTTCAGTTCCTTTACATCTGCAATCACACTCTGCAAATCTCTACTCACTTCTTCGGTCTGGTAGGAATCACCTCACACATACATTCATTTGCCAACAACTTCAAATAAAAATCATCATCGACCTTATAGACAACGATTAGGTCGGTAGCCAAAACCTAAAACCCTAAGCATCTAGGTTAACAATACAATTGGTCCAATCCTGGTCATTCAAATACATTACATAGAGTAAAACAGTCTTCAACAAATCTCGAGATCATGTTCTCCATCATCTGTTCTTCACCGATTCTGGAAGCTGATAACCCATCACACGCTCTCCACCATTTACTAGGATTTTGCACATTCCTGAGGTAGATAGAATCAATCTTCTTCATGCAAGATCCTCAAGGAGATTCTTCATGCATACAAAGATGACATGGTAACGTGATCTAATCTTTATCTCAAAGCTAACTCATCACAGGATGTCATCGGTCGAATCACACATACTTGGAATGCATCAACCAGAAAGCCTGAAGGTGAGACTACCAACCGATAGTCAAATCAAATGAAACCATGATACAAACTTTGCATATACTGGTTCACAACTTTACATATACTGGTTCACACTCCAACATACCAGTTCACTTTTTGCATATACCGGTTCACTTGCCAGTTTGCTTACTTCAATATACCGGTTCATACTTCAGCATATTGACATCAATGACAACATACTTTATCATCATGTCATCAAACTCTGCTCATATGCCAACAAGGATAACATGTAAAATGAAAGCATAAACCACACCTCAACCAAGGACTCCTTGAGCCCTCAAGATTTAAAAATCCTCAAATATCATGAAGATTACCATCTCCTACAAGTGTCCTCGCAAAAGTGAAAGATCCTTCTGCAGCAACATGATCTAAGGCATCCTCCAAACATATGTACACTAAGAAGATCATCCACCATCCAATGGTAAATACACATCACTGCTACAGGCTCCCACTGAACTATGATACCAAGCTCTCTATAGCATCGTGATAACTATATCCTAAATGAAGATCATCTAGGTCTACACACATACAACTAAAATGTCAATAATATCAAGTAAACCATGAACCCCATCTCAATAAGATACAAAACCACCAACAAATAATTAGGAACAAATCCTACACTGCCACATCACACTGTCAAAAGCTCCCACTGAAAGTGTATACAAGCTATCCATGACACTATGATAAATCCATCCTCTAACCATGAGAATCAACCAAAATAACATAGAAATCAAGGAACTCAAAGTGCACATCATGATCTCCCTAAGAGCCAAATAAACCATGATTCTCAACACAAGAAGATACACTGTCATAACCAATCAAGAATCCAAATCAAATAATCATCAATCAAAGCACCTGAAAATCCAACCATGTCATGCCAAAATCCCTAAACACAAGGAAAAACCATGGAATCATGATCACATCCATAAAGCAAGCATCTAACTCAATATACAACATCATATAGTCAACCATGTAGGTCCCCCATCATGACTGTACCTGGTAATAACATCTCTTCTCCTCAACATGATAACAAATCAGCAAACCAATGACTAAGATAAGCCACCAAATATGAATATGCATAAACAATGAAAGATCTATGGGCATAGACAACCCATATCCAAGTCATAGGTGCAATCTTGTAAATAAAGAGGGCTCACAAAACTGCACAACTTGTAGACCCAACAATGCAACTTACATACTCAAACCAAACACTAATAACCATGTCATCATAAGAGCAATATGAGATACAACATTGAGTATACAATGACATCAAATCAAAATCTCCAATATGTAGCATGCCATAAAGTCATAATGTCACCATAGTCAAAAGGAACCATAATCAACTCAAGTCAAAATATCAGCATATAAATCATGTTAAATCTGCTCCAAACCTAAACCAAATTGTAGTGCTCTCCAAGAATTTTTCGTCAACTATTTGAAGTCCAAAATCTGACTTCATATGCTCAAGTTATGCTCCATGAAAGAAAACAACCAATTAGACTAAGAAGCAAGTATGGACTCCAATAAATAATTTCTCCAATATGCCCCAAAGAATAATTTTCAATTTTTTCTCCATATGCCAAAAAATACTTTCCATTTTTTTCCAAATAATAATTTCAAGTGGGGCCCACTGGTTGGGCCCGCCCACCATATATCTTGCATATAACAAATAATACACAACATATAATTTAACATTGAGGCATCATCAAATTTTTATTAAAAAACTTAAAATTTTTTTTTTAAAAAATCATTTTCATTTTGAATGGGCGGATTTTTTTTATTGTTGTTGGTTTAAATTTTTTTATTTAACACTCACCTGTGGGGGACTTAGGCCCACACCCCATGGGGAGTCTGTGGGATCCCCATAGTCCTATAGGAGTACACTCGTAGACTACGGTGGTACTTTCGCAGTACTCCAGCGTACACTCGCAGCCTGTGAGCATACATGGGAGATTCATGAGGAGAGGGAGGGGTGGTGGCCCCCGCCCCCCACTAACAATTATATATATTTTTAAAAACTTTCCAAAATGCCCTTTGAAGATAAATTTATTTATTTTTTTCAATTCAACATTTAATTAAAAATGTCGACAGGTTTTTAACCTACAGGTATTTTTTTAATTCTGATGATGACTTGCGATAGGCGGTACGACCGTAAGACTATACCATCTAATTTTTTTTTCAAACTCATTCCTTCATCACCAAAATAGGGAAAGTTATATATCAAAATTTGTCTCTCCACCTCTCTGATCACAACCATTGGGTCCGTTTTGTCCCACAAGGTCAAATCTGAAACTCTACCCCCAAAACCCCCAAAATACAAAATTGTGGAAAACCCAGTTGAGACAAATTTCTATAAAACCATATCTGCAACAAATGCCCACAAATATGGAACCCACAACTTGCAACAAACCCTATATCTTTCCTTGTCTTTTCATTCTTTCACGCATTCATGGATTCAACCTAGGGTTATTGTTGGCAATATGTTGGATTTGGTTAAGTGTTGTCATTGATGTCAACATTGTATCCCAGTTGGATATGGTTCTACTATGACGATTGGACCTATCTCGGTTAGAATTGATGTTTATCTTGTTAATCCTATGAGGATCTGGTTAATACTAAGAGGAGGGTGTGAATCAGTATTAAGACCAATTCAAAATTTAACTCAAAAACAAATATCTCAGATCTGAAATTATTTAATAAATAACTCAACTTCTGTAATCAGATATAATAACTTCTTTATTAGATTTGCTTAACACATTTAATCAAATCATTTACCAATACTTTCACTATTGAACACTAGATGTCACTGAGAGTGGGTGTGAATCAGTGATTTCCAAAGTTTTCTCTTTTTCTATCCTATGTGTGTATACTGGTTAGATGGGAGACTAACATAAATGCAATCACACATAAAAGGGACATCATATGACACCATATGTACAAGGAAAACCCAAGATGGGAAAAAAATTTAGTGAGACATGTTGCTGGAGACTACAACTCCAATCCAACCTCACAATGAAAACCTTGATTACAACATTTAGGGCACCAACCCAAGGAGTACCACTCCTGCTTTAGGGCACAAACCCAAGGAGCACCAACCCCTGATTTTAGGGCACCAACCTAAGGAGCACCAACCCTTGCACTGAGCTCCAAATCAGTGATTACAAAATAATTATTTTGAATACATAAGCTATTTTCTTATTACAAAATAACTTTGTATCAATCATGTATGCCTCTCCACCAATTCTCCTCTCTATAGATCTCTGTCAGTTCTCTCTTCACCTTTTCTCTATAGGAACCTTACCTCCTGCTGTAACCCACTCTCTGTTGTGCCTTTCTCTCTGTTGCTCCTTTGTTGGCTCAGTCTCTTCTTCTTCTCTATTGGTTCTTCTCTCTATTGGTTTTGCTCTCTGTCGGTTCTCCAACCTCTCTGTCACATAGCTGTTGGTCACCATCAATCTTCTTCACTCAATCAGTTGTATGTTGTTTGATTGCAGTTGATTCTCATCTTGCCTTCTTTAAAATCTTCTTTGCCACTTTTTTGCTGGTTCTCCACCACCAATGCACTCCTCTTTCAGACTTATAGGAAAATTACTAGTTGCCTCACTATTTCCAGTTGACCTCTTCAACCCGTTTCTCACTCACACACTCAGTCTCTTCCCTGATTCTCATTGAGCACTTGATTGATTTTCTCTCTCATGTAGCAACACCAACAATATCTTTGGATCACATTCTTATAGCCATATTTTCTCGCCTAAATGTGAGTATGCTAGGGTTTCCGCCATGCACTAAATCTGCATCCAATCTAATGTCTGATCATCATGACATATCCTATCCAATCTGATATCATGTCCTTGATCAATGTTGTAATGCACACCAAAATACCCTAGAGAAACTAAACATCTAACACACTAATGGAGATAATTTTTTGTTTTATTAACATCTATTAACAACTAACGTAACACATAATATCTCCATTTAACTACATTCATTTTCCTTTTATCCATTATGAACATGCATCATACACATTTCACTAACTAATGCAAGTGGAAATAACATAACATCATTAATCTTTCCCTAGGATACTTCAACTTCATACTTAATTAACTTCCATAATGACATCCTACTCATAAACATATTCCATCTTGAATTAATGCATCATACTTAATTTAATAATCATGAGATATGCATGCCATTCTACCATTTTACTAACATATTACATTCCTTCTTTAAAAATGCAAGACAACCCCATATTCCTACATTCATTTTATGCACCAAATCTAAATGTGTTGTAACCCATCATTTCCTATCTACTTGCTCTTATCTTTTTCCATGATAATGTAATCCTAATGCATGGGTATAATCTATCTTCACTAATCCAATTAAACTTACATCAATTGTATCTAATATTAACATGATCTCATTCCATCTATTATGATTATCTACTCATATTATATAAACTATAATTCATTCTTTAACCAACATGATAAACTAATTCCCTTATTTATTTACTTAAGCATGAGCAAGGACAATGTCACTCTAATCCTTCAATCATAGAGTTAATTTATTAACTTACAAACATATAAGTATATAACAATATAAATCCATTACTTTCAATACAAGTACATGATGGCATACATCGTATACAAGTCATTTACTATCTATCTAGCATGATATATGAAGAGGGGAAAACAGATTTGAAAGGTAAACTAATCAAAACATAACGAAATAAACATGCAAAATGCTAAAATATCATTAAAAGACCATTTCACCTTGCTATTTTACCTTCTCCTTTGGATTGAGCTTGATGAAGTGAAGGCGCCCCTTGATAATGCTCCACTTGATGTGCTCCTTTGATTGATGGATGTGGATGGCTCTAAAATATTGTGCACAAATGGAATGGAATTGAAAAATGATAAGAATGAAATGATCAAGTTGCCAAGATGATTTCCTGGACTCAAAAGGGCAGCATAAACTTACTGGATTTCGAGATGTTTTGAATGAAGGGATGGAACCCTATTTTATAGGAAGAGGAGAGGAAAATGGATGGCTAGGATGAATTCAAGATGAAGGGCTAAGATTTACTTGTGAACTCACACAAGGTCCAAGAGAGGGTGTGGAGACCAAGAAATATGCCTTAAAGGCATTTCGTATCTCCACACTCTACAAGATGCATTGGAGGAATTAAAAATTCTCCAAAAATGGATATTATGGGGATTAGAAGAATAAAAAGGAATTAAAAATTCCTTGGGAGGGGGAAATGCCTAGAGGAATGTGAGATTTCGAAAATCTTACATTCATCTAGAAAAAGAGCATTTAAAGTTAGTGGCTGGATGTAAGGACAAAGAGTTGACTTTGTGGCTAATCATGATGATTAGCCATTAACGACTCATTAGGAGGGGGATTAGAGGAAATGTTAGGTGGGATTTATATTTGTAGGAGAATTTGACTAGGAGAGAGAATGAGTGGAGGGAATAAAAAATTAGAAGAATAATGTTAAGTGAGTTTAGGGAGTTTCTAGAAGAATTTATTAGGTTAATGATGAATTAAGAAGATGATTTGTAGGAATCATGTAGGTTAACTAATTAATTGAAATTAATTAGCTAAGAGGAAGATTTGTGAGGATTTGATTTCTTAGAAGAATAAAGAAAGGGATTGATTTATTAAATAAATAAATCATATGCTATAGTGACAATATTAATTATATTTAATTAATATTGAGAAGAATTTTAATTAACATAATTAATTAATTAATTATGTGAGGAATTAAAAATAATTAAAATAATTATTTTTAAGTGTCTACATTTTGCCCCTCTTTGAAGCGAGGTGTGATGACGCATTGATTCAAAGAATAATCTTGTTTTGATTTTGATATTGGTTTGATAGGATGCCCCGGCTCTTGATTGATAGATTACTTTATGGTGATGCCCCCTTGGGAGATCAATTGAGGTATTTGATCTTTAAAGTTTTGTGAAATTGATGTCTTGATAGTTTTGATGTGATGAAAAAGCAAGTTCTTTGATTAGCTTGATTTCTTAGGTTGGTAAGATTGAAAAATTTTGATCAATTCGATTGATAAGATCTAGATTCAGTCTGGTTTCAGGAAGAATTCATCTTGTATAAGACAAAGATGAACAAAGTGTCTGGTTTCAAGAAGGATTCATCCCGTATAAGACATGATTGATCACAACGTATGGTTTCAGGAAGGATTCATCCCACATAAGACATGATAAGAGCGTCTGGTTTCAGGAAGGATTCATCCTATATAAGACATGATCGATCACAATGTCTAGTTTCAGGAAGGATTCATCTTGTATAAGACATGATCGATCACAACGTCTTGTTTCAGGAAGGATTCATCATGTATAAGACATGATCGATCACAATGAACGTCTAGTTTTAGGAAGGATTCATCCTATATAAGACATGATTAGAGCGTCTGGTTTCAGGAAGGATTCATCCTGTATAAGACATGATCAGATCACAATGTCTGGTTTCAGGAAGGATTCATCCTGTATAAGACATGATCGATCACAACGTTTGGTTTCAGGAAGGATTCATCCTGTATAAGACATGATTAGAATCAGAATTGATTATGTGAGGAAAAAAAATAGAGGAAGAAAAATTAGGGTGGAAGGGATAAATGAGAAAGAAATATGAAGCAGTCATGAGGTATTTGGAAAGAAGAATACGAGATGTGAGACCGTGGAGGAAAATGGGGGTAATTGAGAACTCCATGGGATTATTGAGTTTAGGATTTGATGGAATGATGGTGAGATTTTGTGCACAACAAATGTGGAGAGCCAACCTAGTTTGATGTTGCCCTGAGTGACTTGCACCACTGATTATAGAAATCAGGATGCCATGAGAAACCCAAGGCATGGACTGACTCTGTAGACAAATAATAATTTCTTGCACACAACAATGCAAGTGTTAAGAAACACTAATACAAAGTTGTGGGTTCGTGCAAGGAAACCCTCAAACACACCGATACCTCTTGTACACAAGAAGGTAAGTGTTGATAAACACTAGTACCAGGTCGCCAGTTTATACAAGAAGGATCCAAAACATGCCACACTATGAATTATGCCCTAGTATGCACCTATCATAACATACTTGGATATGGAAGAACCCAGGTAGTCATAAATAGTGGCAGTCATAGGGCAAAAGATGCAAGCCTATATCAAAAGATCTAACAAAATCTAACAAGTCTCTTCCTTGCGACCAAATGATACCTCTTGCCAAGAGTAGAACTAGGATGGACTTGGGATTGTTTCTCAAGACTTCTTGAAGCTTATATAGAGGCATAAAAGCTCAGTTTCAGTGGGACATTTCTTGTTCATGACTCAGGCGAAGACTCATCATCATACACATGTTTTATTGGGAGGCAGAAAAGAAGGAATGTTGTGCATGGGTGGGCTGGATGGCAAATGATTTGTAGTATCGACATGATAGACAGTGGATCCGGTTATTTACCTTGGTGCCTGCACAGAGGTTTTCACCAAGATACTTGCCCATAGCGCCACGAATTGTTTTTCTTTCTTTTTCTAATTTTTTTTTTTCTTCATTTTTTTGTATCATAAGGTGCCTGTTTGCTAGGTTTGCACCAAGTGATGATTTTTTCAGGATCTTTTTTTCTCATTTTTTAATTTTTTTTTTGACAATTTAAGACTTTCTAAGGACTAAGCATAAAACCTTTTGAGGTGCATGATATTCATCAGATCATCCAAAGGATCGCCTTCAGGAGTAGCCAACTGATAAGCTCCTGATCCATATTTTGCTATGATTACATATAGTCCAAGCCAATTAGGCTCGAACTTGCCTTTCTTTTATCTTTCTTGTAGATTTTTCTGATTCTCCATGAGGACAAGATCACCAACTTCGAATTCTCAGGTTTTGACTTTTTTATGATAACTCATGCACAGACGGTTTTGATATACCCGAAGATGATTCAAGGCCTTGAGGCGCCTTTCATCTAACAATTCTAGCTCTTGTAAGCGGACAATTCTATATTCTTCCTCTGGTAGGATGTTTTGCAGCGATACCCTTAGAGAGGGGATCTCGATCTCAAGGGGAAGGATAGCTTCGGAACCAAATACTAGGGAATAAGGAGTGGCACCTATGGGGGTGCGGATGGAGGTGCAGTAGGCCCACAATGCAAGATGGATTTGGAGGTGCCAATCACGACCCGCTTCATTGACCATCTTTTTGAGGATTTTTATTAGGGTTTTATTAGAAGCCTCAGCTTGGCCATTGCCTTGGGGATAATATGGAGTGGAGAAGCGGTGTTGGATGTTGAATTTTTGGCAGAGTTCTTTGACATCCTAGTTTTTAAATTGTTTACCATTATTTGTGATGATAACTTTTGGGATGCCATATCGGCAGATTAGGTAGTTCAAGATGAATTTGGATATTTGCTTGCCGGTGGTGAAAGTAAGAGGGATAGCCTCTACCCACTTGGTGAAGTATTCGGTGGCAGTGATAATGAATTTATGTCCATTGGAAGATGAAGGGTGGATTTTTCCAATGAGATCGAGCCCCCACTGTGAGAAGGGCCATGGTGTAATGAATGGCTGCAATTCTTGTGACGGGGCATGAATCTTGTCGCCATGCTGCTGGCAAGGGATGCATTTCTTCACATAATTGTATGCATCTTCTTCCATTTTAGGCCAATAGTATCCTATTCTCAAAAAAAAATTTAGCCAATGTGAGTCCACTTGAGTGTGCCCCACAGATACCCTCGTGTACTTCGCGTAATGCCCATTTTGTTTCTTGTTTATCTAAACACCTTAGGAGGGAACCATCAAAATGCCTTCTGAACAAGGTGTCTGCAAGGATGGTGTAACGGGCACATCGGTGGATGAAGGTTTGCTGTTGGGTTTTGGTGAGGTGTGGGGGAATGGTGCTGTCTTTGAGGAAAGCTAAGGTTTCTTGGTACTAAGGGGACTTAGGACCAATGAGAACACACACCATTTCACACTTTGGTAGGTCATATGTCGGTATAAACAATTGCTCGACCAAGAACTCGCACTTCTGACTGTGTGCTGGCATTTGAAGGAGGGAGTCAATGGTGGCCATTGCATCTACAGCCCTGTTGTTTGTTTATGGGATTTGATCAAACTTGATTGCCATGAAATGTTGCTTAAGATCTTCAACCATGGTATGGTAGGGAAGGAGTTTATCATCTTTTGTCTGGTATTCATCATTGACTTGTTTTATGACAAGCTGAGAATCACCATAGACTTGTAATTCCTTTATTTTCTAGTGGATAGCCAAGCATAAACCTGTGATGAGGGCCTCGTATTCTACTATGTTATTAGTACATGCAAAGGCTATCTTGTATGATTTGGGGATGCCATCTCTTTGAGGTGTGACCAATAATATTCCTACCCCCGATCCATTTTGAGTGTAGGAGCCATCAAAATACAATTTCCATGTGGAGGATGTGGTAACAGTCATAATGAACTCATCTGGTAATTCTGTGAGAAGAGGATGGTCGCTTGGAAGTGGAGCTTCAGCCAACTGATCTACAATGACTTGTCCCTTGATTGCCTTTCTGTCCACATATTCAATGTCAAACTCACTTAAGAGCATGACCCATTTGGTGGTTTTGCCAGTGAGAGCAGCTTTGGACAAGAGATATTTAAGTGGATCAATTTTAGCAATTAATTTTGTCTTATTATTTAGCATATAGTGTCGTAGTTTATGTGTGCTGAACACTAATGCCAAACACGCTCTTTCAATGGGGGTGTAATTGAGTTCATATCCTACCAACATCCGACTGATGTAGTAAATGGCGTGTTCCTTCCCTTGATCATTTGTTTGTGCCAGTAATGCCCCCAATGCCACTATAGTAGCACATATGTACAAAATGAGGGGTTTTCCAAGGGTAGGTGGCATCAAAACTGGAGGTGATGATAGATATTCTTTTAATTTTTCAAAGGCCTTTTGACAGAGGCAATCCCATTTGAATTTTGTGTCTTTACGTAATAGGTGTGCAAATGGATGGCACTTGTCGGCTAGCTGTGAAATGAAACACCCGACAAACTGGAGTTTTCCCTGGAGACTGCGTAGTTGTCTGAGAGTTTTTGGCGGAGGCATTTCTATAATAGCTTTTACCTTTGTGGGATCAACCTCGATGCCTCTGTGGGAAACAATGAATCCTAGTATTTTTCCCGATGTGACGCCAAACACACACTTTTTGGGATTTAGGCGCAGCTTGTATTTTTCCAATCTTTCGAAGATCTGTTTTAGAATAGGGATGTGCTCTTGTCTTGTCTTGGATTTTCCTAGCAGATCATCCATGTAGTCCTCCATAATTTTGTGCAAGAGGTCATGAAAAATTGTTGTCATTGCCCGTTGATATGTAGCTCCAGCATTTTTAAGGCCAAAAGGCATGACCCGGTAACAAAAAGTACCCCATGGTGTTGTGAATGTGGTTTTATGTTGATCCTCATCTGCTATCCTGATTTGGTTGTATCCAAAAAAACCATCCATTAGCGATAGCATTTCATGTCCTGCTGTAAGATCCACAATCATATCTATGTTTGGGAGCGGGAAATCATCTTTAGGACAAGATATATTTAGATCTCGGAAATCTGTGCAGATGCGGATGCCCCTAGTAGGTTTGTCGACAGGTACAATGTTGGAGACCCATTCAGCGTAGTCTATGGGTTTGATAAATTCTGCGTCTAACAACTTTTGAAGTTTTGCCTTGACCAAGAGAGCAATATGCGAGTGCATTTTGTGGAGTTTTTGTTTTACAGGTTTTGCATCTGGGCAGACGGTGAGATTGTGAACCACCAAGGTAGGATCCAACCCTGGCATATCGGAATAAGACCATGCAAAATTGATTTTAACCTCTGTAAGGAAGTTGATGAAGTCTTGTTTCTCGATTTTGGTGAGGGATTTGGCAATGAGCACATTTTTTGGAATGACTTCGGTGCCCATGTTGATGTTGTCTGTTTCTTCTATCAACAAATTTGATTTGTCCTGTGGAAGGTAGCCAATGGTAGGGAGGTCAAATCCCTCATCGTCAAGTGCCTTTTCTAGGTTTTCACTTTCAGATACGCCCTTTGTTTTTATTTCTTGTTCATCCAAAGGCGCCTTAGGGAGGTTTTCACCTAAAAAATCATATCTTTTTGTTTTATTATCTTTTTTGTGGATAAGTGCATTGACTTGACTACCAAAGTATCCATTTTTCATGTAGTTGAATACCCTCAATTCTATTACAATCTTCCATATTTTGCGTTGTTAGGAGAGCAATGAGAGCATTATCATCGGCGCAGATATCTAAAGTGGGTTTGTCTCGTTGGCCCCAGTCAATGAGTTCAGGATGGACAAGATGTAGCTCATGTGAAGTGGGAGGGGTTACGGGGGTGATGGTATTGATGTAAGCATCGAAGAAGGTATCTTTCTCGTATTCATAAGGCATTTCATGGAATTCCTCTTCATCAACGCTTTCGATATCTGAAGAAGGACTAGAAGGGGCACCGACGATAGTAATCTTAGGCACCGGGGTGTACCCCAAGCCTCTATTGTATCTGTAGGAGATAGGATTTATGGGTACTTTTCTTCCTTTCTCCTCTAGTCCTAGACCGTGCCCTTTGTAACCCATTTTTTCAACTATGGAAAATGCTTTTGGGTACATTTCTTTGGATATTCTTGTTGGATCATCATCCTCTTCCTGGTACAACCATGAAGAGATATCTGGTTTGAGGTTCTCATTATCAAGTGGGCCCCATTGCTAGAAGGTGGTGTT
Organism: Cryptomeria japonica; assembly: GCF_030272615.1. NCBI lineage: Eukaryota > Viridiplantae > Streptophyta > Pinopsida > Cupressales > Cupressaceae > Cryptomeria > Cryptomeria japonica. The sequence goes on along the minus strand of NC_081414.1, from coordinate 364,920,454 downwards.
TTGGCATTGCATGACTGGTTTCAGGTCCTTTTTTAGCTCTTTTGGTTTGCCAAATGACTTAGGAGAGAGAGGGAGGTTTCCTATTAATAAGATGTCCTCCAATTTGTATTCTCCATAGCCATTGTCCAAGATCTTGATTTGATTATTTGGTTGGGATGATGTGGAGGCAACATTTGATGTGTCAAATCGAGGTGTTGGCGAAGGTCTATTTAGTGGGCAATGATATGGATGCTTCCCCTCTAATAGTTTACAATATTGAAAAGGTTAGGGATCACCTTTGACAGTGATCACTTTTCCATTATAGGGGAATTTGATGCATTGGTGATAGGTGGAAGGTACGACCTGCAAGGAATGAATCCATGGCCCCCCGAGGAGAATGTTGTCGGGGAGATCAAGATCAAGTACTTGGCAAGGGGTTTCAATTGTAATGGGGCCCACTTGAAGAGGTAAGGTGATCATGCCCTTTGAAATTCTTTCTGCATCATCATATGCCTTTATTGTGATCCTTCCTAATGTGGCTATCAAATCCTCAGAAAGTCCCAATTGTTTTATCAATTTGTATGTACATAGATTAAGCCCGGATCCACTATCTATCAGGATACGTTTGACCTTGTGCTTGTGGATGAGAGCTTCGATGTGCAAAGGTTTGTTATGGTCCTCATCTGCAAGAGCATCTTTGGAGTTAAATACAATGTGCTATTGGGCAACAAGGTTTCCAATGAGGGTTTGAAATTGGGTGGCGTTGATGTTATCAGGAACGCATGATTGGAGAAGGGCTTGTTCCAAAATTTCTTTATGGAACGGAGAAGTCTTGAGAAGTTCCAAAATGGAGATCTGCGTGGGTGTCTTCCCAAGTTGATCAAGGAGGTCATATCGGCGGGTCAGAGACATGGGTGGGGGGTTTGGTGGGGGAGGAACTCCTTGGATGGTGACTCTTCCTCGGCGTGTAGTTGCATTGCAGTCATTCTGGAAATGGGAGGTGGAAGGCGTGGCACCTTGAACGACTATTCTAGCCGGATTTGGTCTACTTTGGGAAGAAGGAGGATTAACTCCTTGGATGGTTATAACATTGACATGATTGTCTGCAGGTTCAATGCGACTTACTAAAAAATCAAAACTGGTTACGTGATTAGCGTAGTCATAACCCATTGCGTTAGATGATGAGCCTTTTCCTTTATCATGCTTTGGGAAGGGTTCCTGGTACATTTTCAGTTTGTCATTGTTATTACCAGGTTTTGCATTTGCTACCTCAGTCTCACCTCTATCAATGAGATCTTGTATGTAGATCTTCAGTTTCATACACTTTTGTATATCATGTCCCTTGATACGATGGTATTCACAATACTCATTTTCATTATACCATCTTGGTTTAGGTTGATTAGGATCAAACGAGAGAGTGATTGGAAAAACCACTATACCTGCTTGGACAAGTTTTTGAAACACCACTTCAATAGGCTCAGCAAGAGGAGTGAAATCTCTTGGAGTCTTGTTATTCGATCAGGGTGGTCATCCTTGGATTGAGACATTGTTGTGAGGTTTTTGAGATTGATTTGAATTGTTTTGATTATTGAATTGATGAATATTGGTGGTGGATTTTGAGGGAGCGGCCACGGTTTGGACCCGCTTTGCATCAGTTACACCATCATTGACCACATTTTTATTTTTAGCCCAGAATTTTGGCTTGTCGTTATGATAAGAGGAAGAACTTTGTGATGACTTTTGGTAATGTTTCAAGGTTCCTTCCTCCAACAAGACACGTTCGAGGGTGAGGCCCTTATCAGTCAATTTTTGGAAGGATTTGATACATTGAGATATGAAAGGTCTTGAAAGTTCAGGCACCAAGTTCTTTTGAAATAGTTCAATTTGATGTTGTTTAGGCATGTCCCACTAGAATTTTTTGATAAGATGTCGCCATCTTTGTAGGAAATTGGTGAAGGTTTCTCCAGGTCTTTGTTTTGTATTACATAGTTACATAGTTCCATCATAGAAACATCATTACCCATGTTGTATGCATAGTGGGCCACAAATTTTTCTGACAAGTTTGGAAAAGAGACAATGGAACCTCATGGTAAAGATGATAACCATGCCAGGGCGTCTCCCGTGAGACTCTTGGGAAAGAGTCTGTGAAGATAAAGGTCACTATAGGAGACTTCTTGGCATAAGATGTCGAATTCTCAGACATGGTCGCGGGGGTCTCTTTTGCCTTCATACTTGGTGAATTTAGGGATCTCAAATCCTGAGGGATACGGTGCAACTGATATAGATGGGTCATAAGAACAAGGGCAAAACTCTTTGAATGAGTAAGATTTCCTTTTGTTAGTCTTTTCTTTCATGTTTTTGATGATATTCTTCATGTCTTGAATTTCCTTGATGAGGTCTTGTTGTGGACTTTGATATTGATGGATTGTATTTGCCCCAAGAATTGGATGAACCAAAGAAGGTGCACCACCACCAATATATTGATATGATGAGGAGGTGGGAGCGTGGGATGTGATGACCGATGTCGCTGGGGTTTGTGTGATAGTTGGTTACGGTCCACCAACTATTGTGATGAGATTGAGTATAGTCTGGATAAAATTTGCGACATCGTTGGGAGAAAGGGAAGTTTGTGGAATAGAAATATGTGGTTGAATAGAAGGAGGCAGTATAGAAGTTTGTTGGAGAATGGATGAGATTGGATTTGATAGTGGTATGGATGGTAAGGAGGAAGAAGGCGGGATGGAGACTGTGGTGGGAGGTGTCGCAGGTGGCATTGATTGGGCTTGGATGATTGATGGGGCTGCAATTGATTGAGTTTGAATAGTAGGTGCAACACTTTGTGTGGGAGCGAGGTCTCCTTGTGGTTGTTGGATGAGAGTGGATCTATTAAATTCAGGTGGAAGTTGAGCTCCATGTTCAAGAAGAGTTTTCAAAAGTGCAGTAGGATTGTGTTTAATAAACTTTTCCATCATCTCTTCTTTATAAGAATCCGCTAGGAAAGTTTGCACTTTCGGACAAAGTTCATCTTGGTTAACCATGTCAAGATTTTGGCTTTGATCTTGATCGCTTGGTTGCCCACTTTGTGTATGATCTTGCGTGGGATCTTCATATAGGACACCAATGTCTGGCATGCCATATTATTGATCAACCATCTTTTTCTTTTGGGATCGAGTTGCGACCATACACAATATTTGTGATGAAAAGACTTAGGAAAAATGTGATGAAATGACTTAGAAAATTTGTGATGGAAGGATTTTAGAAATTTGTGATGAAAGGACTTAAGAAATTTGAGGATGAAAGGACTTAAGAAATTTGTGATGAAAGGACTTAAGAAATTTGAGGATGAAAGGATTTAAGAAATTTGTGTGATGAAAGGATTTAAGAAATTTGAGGATGAAAGGACTTAAGAAATTTGAGGATGAAAGGACTTGAGAAATTTGTGATGAAAGAAAGGATTTAAGAAATTTGTGATGAAAGGATTTAAGAAATTTGAGGATGAAAGGTTTCAAGAAATTTGTGATGAAAGAAAGGATTTAAGAAATTTGTGATGAAAGGACTTAAGAAATTTGAGGATGAAAGGACTTAAGAAATTTGTGATGAAAGAAAGGATTTAAGAAATTTGTGATGAAAGGACTTAAGAAATTTGTGATGAAAGGACTTAAGAAATTTGAGGATGAAAGGACTTAAGATAGTAGGTGTTTCAAAGGACAAACTCTTAGCTTCTCTCTTAGGCTTATGAAAAATGGGACGGACGGAGTTTTGATGCAATTTTGGACTTGGTGTGGGTAATGACTTGGACAATTTGTTTGTGTCTTGACAAATATTTTTGCAAAGTGTTTGGGGATAGTGATGTGTTTTTAGTCTACTCTTGGCAAGTATGTATCAAACAAAGCAAACACAATGATTAAATGCATATTATCTCAAAGACACTCATGCTCATATACAACATTCTTAAGGCTGGCAAGGACAATAGTCATTGAATCCCAATTGGTTTCCCATCTACGCTTACCCAGAGCGGACACTTAGATGCTTGACCCCACTGGCTCCCCTCTATGGCACTCACTTCTCAGGGCAGCCAAGCATCAATTCCCATGAAAACTCCTCATGGCGAACTTTGTGTCTCTACTAAGGGCCATAAGAATATGGGCCGCTTCAGAGGTCCGACCTCCTGCACCAATGACTAGAGGGTTTTTGGCCACTATGAACAAGGTGTTTAGTAAGTCTTCCCGTTAGGAGCTACCCTTCGAAGTTGCGCAAGCACAATTGAGGCCTATAGCCCAACGAAGCACCAAGAACTTAGTAGTCACGCAAGTATGATTGAGATCTCTAGGATCCTACTAAGCACCCAATGTGAGAGTGAACTCTCATATAGCCCCAACCATTAACCCTTTCGTAGTCAATGGCCTATTTATTATAGTGAGTTGGGAACCCCAGGTCTGGGTGTACTCACTTGGGTTGTTCCCGTCTTACCTTCTAAAAAAGCAAGTTGGGAGGGCAGGCTTGCTAGAGGTAAACACACAATCAAACAAGAAAATGTTTGAGGGTCTGGATTTCTAATTGTCTAGTAAGATGAGAGCATACTTTCCTACCTTTATGCTTTTCTTAAAGACACATAAGACAATGATTCATTCCATTTTAATTAATATCTAGGTGCCTAATTTAAATAAATGCACAATATTTGGTTGAATCAGCTAGGCAACCTGCAAAACCACTTGATTAGTAGTTTGAAAAATAGATTTTTCAGAAAAAATGTCCTACACAACAACTTGATTAGTAGTTTGAAAAATAGAGTCTTCAACAAGCGTCCTGCAAAAGGCAACAAAATGACAAAAATATTAATTTTTTTTATTTTTTGGGAATGAATAGAAAAACATGAATAAAAACTTTTTTACTAATGACAAATGTGGATTTGAAGGAAGTTTTGATGGGTAAATGGGGTTTGACTAGGGTTTTGTCACTTTCTAAGGGATAGGCAAGTGTAAAATGAAGATTTTGGAGGAAAGATGAAGGAATGGGAAAATTTGTCCAAGAGGGACAAAGAAGCAAAAGTTGGAGATGGATAATACGGAAAAAATTTGGAGGTGATTGGATAAAAGGGAAAAAAGTTATGGCAAACCCTAAAAATAGAGGAATATGGGATTTTGGGCTTCAAAAAATGGATTTTTGAGATAATGCCCCCCAGGAAGAAAATGTGGAAAATAGAAATGTGAAGAATCTGGTGAAGTTTGGAGGAAAATGGAGTCAAGATAAAGAAGATATGGCGAAAAAGCAGAAAAAATTTTACTCTTTTTTTAACCCTAGATGTAACGGAATAGAAACCCTAAATTTAATGGAACAGAAGCCCTAAATTTAACAGAACAGAAACCCTAAATTTAACAAAATAGAAACCCTAGATTTAACAGAGCAGACATAAACCCTAGATTTAACAAAGCAAACAATCACACTAAACAGAATAAAATAAAAAATGTCAAAGGTCCGGATTTCTGATTGTCTAGATAGACAAGAGCATACTCTCCTACTTTCACACTTTCCTGCAGGCGGACAGATTATATTTAAACAGAGCAGATAACAGGTAATAAATAAATAAAATGCAGACTACAGTTAGTGCCTAAAAAATTTCAGACAGATTAATAGAGCAGATAGTAGCACTACACAGATAGAAAAGTGTCAAAGGTTTGGATTTCTGATTGTCTAGATAGACAAGAGCATACTCTCCTATTTTCACACTTTCCTACAGTTAGAGCATATAGTCATGCTAAACAGAATAGAAAAGTGAAGGTCTGGATTTCTGATTGTCTATATAGACAAGAGCATGCTCCTACTTTCACACAGATTATACTAAAATAGAGCAGACAACAAATCAAATAACAAATCAGATAACAGAGTTGTCATGCTGCAACAGAAACAGAAACATAAAAAAAAAATAGAAACAAAACAAAATAAGGAGGAGCTGTCGCGCAGAAATGCAGAGCCACGATTCTGGAACCTGCAAAAAAGATATATATATATATATATATATATATATATATATATATATATATATATATATATATATATTTGCAGTCGCACTATTCTGGAACCTGCGTCTCACAACTCACAAAAAAACCTAAAAACACAACAACATTAGTTCTTAGGGACATGGGTCCCACCGGGCATGCCAAAATGAAGAGGGGAAAACAGATTTGAAAGGTAAACTGATCAAAACATAACGAAATAAACATGCAAAATGCTAAAATATCATTAAAAGACCATTTCACCTTGCTATTTTACCTTCTCCTTCGGATTGAGCTTGATGAAGTGAAGGTGCCCCTTGATAATGCTCCACTTGATTTGCTACTTTGATTGATGGATGTGGATGGCTCTCCAATGTTGTACACAAATGGAATGGATTTGAAAAATGATAAGAATGAAATGATCAAGTTGCCAAGATGATTTCCTGGGCTCAAAAGGGCAGCATAAACTTACTGGATTTCGAGATGTTTTGAATGAAGGGATGGAACCCTATTTTATAGGAAGAGGAGAGATAAATGGATGGCTAGGATGAATTTGAGATGAAGGGCTAAGATTTACTTATGAGCTCACACAAGGTCCAAGAGAGGGTGTGGAGACCAAGAAATATGCCTTAAAGGCATTTCGTATCTCCACACTCTACAAGATGCATTGGAGGAATTAAAAATTCTCCAAAAATGGATATTATGGGGATTAGAAGAATAAAAAGGAATTAAAAATTACCTGGGAGAGGGAAATGCCTAGAGGAATGTGAGATTTGGAAAATCTTACATTCATCTAGAAAAAGAGCATTTAAAGCTAGTGGCTGGATGAAAGGACAAAGAGTTGACTTTGTGGCCAATCATGTTGATTAGCCATTAATGACTCATTAGGAGGGGGATTAGAGGAAATGTTAGGTGGGATTTATATTTATAGGAGAATTTGACTAGGAGAGAGAATGAGTGGAGGGAATAAAAAATTAGAAGAATAATGTTAAGTGAGTTTAGGGAGTTTCTAGAAGAATTTATTAGGTTAATGATGAATTAAGAAGATGATTTGTAGGAATCATGTAGGTTAACTAATTAATTGAAATTAATTAGCTAAGAGGAAGATTTGTGAAGATTTGATTTTTTAGAAGAATAAAGAAAGGGATTGATTTATTAAATCAATCAATCATATGCTATAGTGACAATATTAATTATATTTAATTAATATTGAGAAGAATTTTAATTAACATAATTAATTAATTAATTATGTGAGGAATTAAAAATAATTAAAATAATTATTTTTAAGTGTCTACAATATACATTCCATTACTATGCAACCACTTTCCTAACATGATCATTTCATTTGACAATGACCCCAATGCATAACACAAGACTCTTAATAATTTATTTCAATAATCCTTTTTACATTCTATGCATACTTTTCCTAATTTCCAATGTGCACACATAGAGACATCATCATCTAAACCTTATCCATATTATATAACATCCTCAATACTTACATTTAATATTATTCCATTTCTGAGGGTTCTTTCACATATTAAATCACAACCTAAAGAATAACCATAAAATTATTTTCTAACCAATACAAGAAGATCATATCATAAATCATATCTATTTCAATTGTAACTTCATTACCAAATTTGGGTACATGAAATCATTAAATTCATTTAACAAGAACATATTCATACATCTCATTGCCACATTTATGAATCATGACATATCCTGACTACCATTTAGAACTACTTACAAATACATTTACATAATAATACATCATGCTCATATCTCTTCCTTTTACATGATTCCATCCACCACATACAAGATACTACATACATGCATCCCATAATATTCATTACATAAATATACTATAAGGTACATCCATGATCCATCAAGAAGTAGAATCCACATCCATGCACGAAGAATCCAAGAGAACATCCTAATGGCGAAAAAGCACCAACAACCTGACCATGTGGAACCAGTGGAACCACCCTTTGTGCTAGGAGATGACACAAGGTCCCAACACACACTCTAAACATAAGCTGGAACATAGAACCAAAAAGACTAACCACACAAGGACTCTCATGCATGAACCAACACAATACAATAAGATTAAACTCTCAGAGGCATACATCTCAACAAGGCATAAATGCATCCAATAAGGTATAATAATAAATCATCAAGGGGGACACATGTAGGAGTAGAGTGTCATCACATGCCATCCTCAAAATATAATAACATAAGGCACTATCCTGATGGGCATGTGGAGCCATCTCAACCTATGAGAGACTAAGGGAGATTATCTTACCATCTCCATGACCTTCATTTTCTTATCCTAAAACATCCTCCCTAGGACTAAGTCATGAGGCTCAAATCAATTTATTATCTTATTACTGAATCTAGCTACCCAACCCATCAATTATTAGGTTATCACTTATTTACAAATCAAGGTAAACTCCAATGTGCCCTGTTGGTCTAGACTTCATGAATCCTTACAAGGAACCTCATGCAAGCCTATCTCTCATGACCTCGATCATCACAAGGAAGCCCACTCCCCCTAACATGGCCCAAGAATAAATCACAAGAGGCTCTAAACCATAATAAAACATGAAAATATAACATTCATATGCAGCCAAGAACATTCACTCATACTATTGTAACATGAGGCTACAACATAATCAACTATAACATAATGGGCCTCTTGGCCAATAAATACAAGGTATAACAAGGCCATCAAATTTGCCATCAAACAAGAAGATAACCTCACAACAAGGCCAATCCACTTGCTAGTCCAAAACAACAACATAATCATCTCATCATCCATGGCTTATCAACATGGAGAGAGTGCAAATACAACCACAATAATGTAGAAAGAAAAATAAGCATAAAACCATGCAAAAGCATCAAATCAGATCAATGCCAATCCTAGAAATTATCATTAGACCTCAAACAAGCTTTTGGTACAAAAATCCAATTAGAAAAAAATATTCAAAATAAGAAAAACTATAAAATATACATAAATCAGACAGGTTTGCGCATTCACACAATAGATTAGCACATTTACCCAATAGGTTAGCGCATTTACACAACACATTAGCACTTTAACACAACAAGTTAGCACTTCTACACAACAGGTTAGCTTTTTTAACAACATGTTAGTGCTTTTACATAGTAGGTTAGCGCTTTAACACAACAACACAAATACATAGAAAAAACAAAAAACTTTTAGCAAAAATATAAAATCAAGTCTTTAACAAAAGGGCTCAAAATTTTTATGGAAAGAGTCGCCCAGAACAAGGAATAAGAGGGCATAAATGAAATAAATAACTACAAACTATAAGCCAAGTTATAATAAGATTTTCTTCATGGCAAAACACATACAAAACCATTTCAAAACACATAGAAACTCAAGTAAAATCAAATCCAACACCTTCAGACTATAAAACTCACAAAACAAAAACTATTCACACTCCCATTCAATCAAATGGCTCAACAACCAGAGATTGACACAAAAATTTCTCAGAGTCATGAGACAGCATGTACAGGAAGCCAAAATATATTGTCCAACAGACTATATTATAACTCATATAATATAAAGTTTCTCCCCAAATATTTATTTTCAAAAGCTATATTAAAACCATAGAATAAATATTATTTTCAACCCATCTCCCGAAAACAATGTGTATACACAAAGAATACATGGAAGTCATTAAAATAAAATAAAATACAAAGGCTCAAAGCTCCAACTTGCAACCAGAAGTGATGGAATGAAGTTGAAGAAGAGATCCCCACAAAGTCCAGCCAAAATCCAAATCAAGCTCCAGCCAAAATCCAAATCAAGATCCAACCAAGTTCCAGCCAAAATCCAAGTACCAAAATGAAAAAGCCAAAGGAAAAATGCTTGCAAGAAAAAATTTCAAGAATAGCCAAACTCGAAAAAATTCACGGGAATGAAAATAAAAAGCAAACAATAATCAAAACCCTAGCCTCAATCTTGACCAATCAAAATATTCCATTTTGGAATATATTTTACCAACCCACCATATATTATAATTTATTCTCCAATTTAGCCAATGAGAGTAAAGGGTAGCTATAGTAAAAATATTTATCCAACCAAGTAGGAATGTTATATTATTATTTTAAATTTAATGTGTTCATACACCCCACTTAGGAAATGAAAGTCAAACTATTAAATAAACATAAGCTATAAATAAATAATCCAAATGAGGATTAAAATTAAATAAACCAAAAGCTAATAAAATAAATTAAGGAACCCCAAATAAATATTAAATATCAAATAATACTAAACCATAGAAAATCAAATAAATAATTAGATAATCAAATCACAACTATAAAATACATATTAAACAACAATAAAGCTTACTAATAAATATTAATCAACATTAAAATATAAAAGCACTATTAAACAATAAATAATAAATAAATACCAACCAAGCAATAAATCAATAATAAATTAATAAATAATTAATTAAATATCAAATAAATATTAAAATCACATAAAATAAATAACCATAAAATATCAAATAATTAAATACTCAAAGCCAATAAATTAAATACATTAAAATAAGCATTATTAATTTTGAAATCACACATCAAGGATCACAAAATTAATCTAAACATAATCAAATAAATCAACACTCTAAGCATACTCACAATACTGAAAAGATCAAACTCACTAAAGGACGTGGCAAATTATGCCAAGACGCTACGACACTTGGTGAACATCTTAGACTTAGAGTAAGTGAAGGGAACTCATGTCATCTCCGAACCACATAAGCCATTGGAGTTAAAGATGTGCTAAGAACTGTGAAGCCAAGTGGAGTCGATGTCTGGTACATGCAAGGTCCTGCAACCACAAAATGATAACACAACATGTACATATATATCATAACAGTCAAGTGATAGAGAGTTGCGACGGCACATCCCACTCGCAATGAGTGATGTGGAATCATCTCTATCATAAAGATAGTCAAACTATATTCAAACACATCTCATAAGTATCTCATCAAATGTAATCATGAAATAGGGTTAGTGTAATCATAATCAACATCAAATCCATGATCAATATTATCTTTTGATAATATATCACATAGTAAGCATATAGTATCCATCAAATCACATGATCAATAATGATAGTATCAGCATCGTATAAAATCCAAAATAACATATGCTCAATAATGTCTATCATCACAATGAGTACCTAAAATACATGGATAATCATCATAGATAGTTGAGATAAGTCTATCACACATGGAATAAAAGTCAACTCTAATCAAAACAAGTTAAGTCAAGGGTGGACACTATAGATGTTCAACACTCAATCAATGAGCATCACTCATCTGTTTACCTTGCCAACCAAGTCTTCTCTTTTTTCCCATTTGTAGCATGATTTTTGACCTTTTGTCTGATCAATCACATGCATGATGCAGTTTCCTTCATCCTCTTCGATCTGCAAGATCAATCTATACTAGATCTCTATTGTTTCCTTGATCTCAAGCTACAATCCTTTGCCTTCATTCATCAAGCTTCAAAGTCTTCATAAGTTTTGGACCAGTCGCCAATAACTTCACTAACTCACCACACCGACCTATGCATGCATGCCACTTCACCTCCATGTGGCTCCTTTGTCAGCATCCACCTCAACTTGGTTTTCTTTGTCAAATTCAAGAGGATCATCGACCAACCACACAACCAGGTTCATCTACTAGTTCATAGACCCTCTCGGTTATACCCTAACCACTCTTCCATCAACCTTGCACTCTTCTTCTTTTCTAGTGGAACACCTAAACTAGTCAACACACATGCCAACCTACCTCACGCACATCTTCATCAGATGGGAGCCTTTTGCATCTACATTTTGCCAGCATTACCGGTGCACATACTTACTGGTAAACACCTTGATAACATAATGCCATCAACCTTCACCATACTCCATCTGTCTGCATTTGTGGCAACACCTTTCTTCACCATTGGACTGGTTATGCAATTATCATGTTTGTCAAGGTGACAAACATATCCTTCCTTCTCTGTACTAACAACTCATCATATCTTCCTAGTTGATTTGATGCACATCCTTGATATCATGCACCTAAGGAAACTTAGTGTTTCACCAGTTGATCTGGTGTGAGCCTTCAAACACTTGCCTTTAACTCTTTTATCTTATCTCCAAGAACTACGATGCATTCCATGCATAATAGGAGATAAGCTCCACTTACGGATGGGAGTGGATCCTTGTCATCTACATCTTGCAATGCACCAATTTGGCTTCCCTATTTGAGTAGCATATCTTCAATCAGGCACATGTGATGCAGTTGGGCACATTCACTATCAGTCATCTTCTTCAAATGGTGACTATATATTAATCCAATGGGAGTCTTATTGTTTCTCATCCACACAACATGTTGGTGGCTTGTACATAGTTTTCCTCCGACGTTGATGTGATTTTGGTAACATTCCCCCTCTTCATCATAATCAACAACCCAACATATTTCTCTCTTGTTGGTGACAACCATGCACTACCAACATGTCTCTTATTGGTTTGCAGTCCTTATGTCTTAAACACAAGTCAACACTAAGTTGTGTACCGATGATTCCAATGGCTATTAAGCTAGATGACACACTCTTCCTTATTGGTGACCTACTATGCTAGATGATATCAATGACAACATTTTCAGTATTCAATACCAACATTGCCCATCAATCTCCCTAGCAGTTCCTATCCTATATCGGTTGACATCAATGACAACACAATGCCAACAATCTCCCCCTTTGGCATTGATGTCAACATATGTAGTATCCAACATACTACATATTCTTTCTCCTTTGTGTGATTCATGGATTCTCGCACATGTAGTATGTGACATACTACATAATCTCTCTCCCCCTTTGACAACAATGGCAAAGGGCACTGACAAGGTTTCTCTCCTCTTTGTGTCTACCGGACATTGATAGATTTTTATCTCCCCCTTTTGCTCTATCGGATGCATCTTCTCCTTTTACCTTCAAACTTTCCATCCTCTCAAAACACAGTATTTGAGATAGAGGGCTCAACCACCAACTGACACCAATTGTTCAACAACCAAGTGTATATACAAATCGAAACCCTATTGCATAAACAAGTCTAAAACTAATTGAAGGCACATGTGTTAGTGAATACAACATACCTATTGGTCAGACTGCATCATCTCCCCTTGATATGCAGAAGCCATTCTGACCCAAAAAATCTGATTCCAAGTGTTGAAGCTATCACTAATACCAAATACATGTTCTCTTGTGAAGGTAACTCTCCCTCTTTTCAAGCAACACTCCCGATGGTCCAATTGTGATTTCAATCAGATAGACAATGAGATATCTCAAAACCCCAGATACTTCCAAAAACACCATCACATTGGTACAACCATAGACACTTGCACACCCTCTTTGTCCAACAAGTATGATACAAATTAGAAAACATGGCTGTCAACTCCCCCTGAGTCATGCATCTTAGATTTTCATTGCCTGTCAGGTTCAGAACCGAAGCCAACTTTCCCCTTATATCGGTTGAGTTGTGCATATGTGATCATCTGATGATATTTCAGCTTCATTATATCCACCACAATGTATGACATGATTCTAGATGTACACAATGCCATACAATATCATCATCATGCCATAAATCAAACCAGTTATCCCACAAAGGATGCATGCATACAAGATCAACAACCGAGCCATTATATGTCATTCAGGTCATCTCCAATACCACCTAAGACATAAACTCCTCATTTCATGCTATCGGGGCTAATGCACTGATCTTGAACCTCATTGTCTTATATAACCTACAAGTACCTACTAGCATACTACCGGTAACATCCTGCACATACCGGTTTCTTGTATTGGTCCATCATCACTACTAGAGCACCTACCTGTAACTCATGTCTTCTTGTGTCAATTTGCATTTGATCCCAATTGCAAATTTTCCAACCATTGATATAGGTAGTAGTGATCCATCTTTCATCTATAGGTATGTAGCCAAGGCAACCACTACACACACTTACCATCTCATTTCCTTCCTTCATACCAACAACAACCTATTCTTCCATGTGTCCTCTTCCACCAAGGGGGTGAATGATAAGGTCAATGTACTACTCCCCCTAAGGTCATACATCTCCTTTAAGCCTTAGGACATATCACCTATGCATTGAATGCACAGTGCCAGTCCATGGTTGCATCTTCTTTCTTCTTCCTCCATACCTGCTTGATCTCATTCTTCGTCCCATTTTCAGTCTTGGGAGCAGTTTTTACCTTCTCTTTCTAATTGGTCCTTTCTTTTCCAGATTTTGTCACTTGAATGGAAACATTATTGTAGAAGAAAACAACATTCATGCCACATACATTATTGGAGGACCTTTTGTGAAATCTATTAGACCACCTTCTTCTGGTCATGTTGTTGAAACCAATTACTAGAACTGGTGGGCCTCTTGATCCTACATGGATATTTATCCTTTGGTTCCATGTAGGTCTCTGACTTCCATATACTTTATATTCATTTCTATGTTTAGCATAGTTACTATACCGGTTTCCATATGACTGCAAGTTCACCCTGTTGTAGTTATGATTTTTATGGCAAAGGCCATTAGATTTCCAATAGATGACATTATTGTTTCTAGGAAGAACATACTGTCTATTCCTAGACTTCATTCTGCATTCATTTTCCCTATGGCCATATTCTTTACATGCAAAATAATAACCGGATAAAGGAGGCACATAACTTATTAAAAAAAAATTCCATGCATGAGGAGATCTTACTAGTTTAGTATCTCCATTTCTGCATCTTCAGGGATGGATCCTGGATTGTCCACGCTCTACAACTCTTCCATATAATCTCTTCTTTTCCCACACTTTCTTTGTCTTGTGGGCAGTAGTATTTACTTGTCTTCTATTGGTAGGAGGTCTTTTTTGTTGTCTCCTCATGTTCTTGCTTTTGGTGAAGCTGCCTTCTCCCATCTTCCCTTTTCCTTTGAGATCTATATTGTTCCTCCTTCTTGCAGCACTAATTTTCATCCTTTGCTTCATGTCTTCACCGGTTGTGGTTAGATCAATCTTCTTCTAGGGATTATTCTGGATAGTGAAAGTTTGTCCCTTATCATTCCCATTTGAGGAGACAAATTTAATATCTTTGTGGGAGGTCTACTTTCCTATAGAGCACTCACTGGTATTGCATCCTAAGCCTCTGGTATCCTTGGAATTCTTTTGATTCTTTAGCATCTTATCCAAGGCATCACTGCTTCCATCAAACCAGATTCTCACCTTGAGCTCATCCTGACATTTCTCAAGGTCATTCCGAAGACTCTCCATATCTCCTTCTAGCTACTAATACTTTTTATCCTTGGCCTCTAGCTCAGATGCTAGATCATTACATCGACACTCCTTGGTGTCTTCTTGTTGAGTGTTCAAATCTGAGATACATTTCTCAGATTCTTCAAGGTATTTGATTAATTGGTTATGTTCCACAACTGCAAAATTCTTGAATTAATTGTATTCATTCCTCACTCTACTAAGTTCTTTGAGTACACTTACAGGTTCCCCTTCTAGATCAACTTCTGCTTCTACTTATTCTTCACCTTCACTATCACTATCAGGCACATCTCACCTGTGGGAATGACTTGCATGATCATTCTTAGATGTGTGCCTCTCATCTTTTGATTCTTGAGCCATGAAGAGGTGGGTTCCTTCTGCATCATTGTTGCGGCTGCTAATAGATCTGCCTTCATGATCTGCAGATACATGAGATGCATTTCTCATCTTGTCTTCAACAACCGATTCTACAGTGGTAGGCTCATTTTCATAGAGCTTATTCAACATGTCCCATAAGCTTTTTGTCGATCTACATCTATCCACCTATGAGGAGACATCATCTGATAACCCACAAAGTATAGCCTTCATTGCTACATCACTACATGAATTTCTTCTTTCTATATCTGAATCGGTGGAAGGACTAACTTTACTAGGGTAGCCATTTACAACCAACATCCATACACCAAACCCTAAGGAGGATAGGTAGACTTACATCCTACAACTCCAAACAGGAAAATTTGAACCATCAAATACAAGAGTATGGATTGACACAAAACAATCCATTATGTTCAAATACTAGAATCTACCCAAGCTAGAGAAATCTTATCAACAGGGAACCGAGGCTCTGATACCAATTTTTGAACACTAGATGTCACTGAGAGGGGGGACTGAATAAGTTATTTCCAAACTTTTCCCTTTTCTATCCTATGTGTTTATATTGGTTAACAGATCTAACATAAAGCATACATACCGGTTAGATGGGAGACTAACACAAATGTAATCACACATAAAAGGGACATCACATGACACCAGATGTACGAGGAAAACCCAAGATGGGAAAAACATTGGCGAGAAGTGTTGGTGAAGTCGACAACTTCAATCTAGCCTCATAATGACAACCTCGGTTACAACATTTTGATAGACTTATAAAGCACTGAGAGGGGGGGGTGAATCAGTGACAGTAAAAACCATACCACTTGAAACACAGATTGATAGAGATACTTAACAAGTTTACTAAACACTATGCATGCAATCCAAAATGATATTAAAGCATCTACAACAAGTAAAGAATCCATGATAACACAAGTGTTTATACGTGGAAAACCCAACTGGGAAAAACAGCAGTGAGATGGGACTCACAAGTTAACTATTTGCAGTAATAGGTAACTGACTGGCTAAGGTCTACAAAAGTGCTCTAGTAGGAGCGAATCTTGTTAAACATCCCAAAGCTATATTAGGAGCTATACCCTGTTAAAGGTAGTACACTATTAGGAGTAACCTCGGTAGAGGATTTCAAAATCCAAACTAATGGATCACCTTGTTAGAGGATTTGTACAATGAAGCTTGTTAGAGCTTACCCGGTTAGGGGATTTGACTGGTGTAGTGATTAGAAAACAACAGGTAGTGTGATCTCTAAGTAGCAAAACTTGCTTGAATAGATCCTCTTCTGCTTGCTCATACTGCATCACCAACATATTCCACAATTCCTTCAACAACTCAACACTTCTATTTTCGCATACATAAAAATAATTCATCATAATGTCATTATATAGACATTAGATTTCATGTCGGCTTAGGAATCATATCACAATTTCATTGTTGTAGTGTATCTAGACAATCTAACATAACTCATCATAGATTGCTGCCAAATCTGTCGGTTAGGGATAACTCATCATGACCGGAGATAACATATCACACAATCAATGAATACTAGTTGGAACACTGATACAGGTTAAGAGTTAACCACATTGAACATATAAACTGATTGTCCTTCATTTACTTCTTGATAGTCTCCACTGAATCTCCAAGCTGGTGTCAAGCCATTCCTGCATATACTGGTTGTCTGCATATATCGGTTACACACCCTCTAAACCATCTTAAACTAAACATCTAATACTAGTTGCAATACAAGGGACTTTAGGAGTAATATCAGTTTGTCTTAACTAAGATGACTAAGACAATGTGATCATATGTGTGTATACATGTGCCATCAAAAAATAAACATGAAGTCATCTATTACAATCATTATCAAACCAATACATTTAGGGCACCAACCCAAGGAGTATCACTCCTTCTATAGGGAACAAACCCAAGGATCACCAACCCCTAATTTTAGGGCACCAACCCAAGGAGCAACAACCCCTGCACCGAGCACCAACTCAGTGATTAAAAAATCATATTTTTGAAAACAAAAGTTATCTTCTTGTTAGAAAATAACTTTGTAACTCTCATGTATGTCTCTCCATCGGTTCTCCTCTCTATAGATCTCTTTTGGTTCTCTCTTCACCTTGTCCCTATAGGAACCTTACCTCCTACTGCAACCCACTCGCTACTGCACCTTTCTCTCTTCTACTCCTTTGCTGGTTCAACCTCTTCTTCTTCTCTACTAGTTCTTCTCTCTACTGGTTCTCCAACCTTTTTATCACACAGCTACTGGTCACCACCAGTCTTCTTCACTCAATCAGTTGTATGATATCTGATTGCTGTTGATTCTTAGCTTTCCTTCTCTGCAATCTTCTTTGCCTCTTCTTTGCTAGTTCTCCACCATCAGTGCACTCCTCTATCAGACTTATAGGGAAACTACTGGTTGTCTCACTATTGTCGGTTTAAGTCTTCAACCTGTTTCTCACTCACACACTCAATCTCTTCCTTGATTCTCATTAAGCACTTGACTAATTTTCTCTCATGCAGCAAAACCAACAATATCTTAGGCTCACACTCTTATAGCCAGTTTTTCCCACCTAAATGTCAGTTTGAACATTGGCACACTAGGGTTTTCACCATGCACTAAATTTGCATATGATCTGATCTCTAATCACCGTGACATATCATATCCTTGATTGATGTTCAACACTCAATCAATGAGCACCGCCCATCTGTTTACCTTGTGAACCACATCTTCTCCCTTTTGTTGTTTGTAACATGATTTTCGGCCTTTTGTTTGATCAATCACGTGTGATTTGGTTTCCTTCATCCTCTTCTTTCTGCAAGATCAATCTATATTGGATCTTTGTTGTTTCCTTGATCTTGAGCCACAATCCTTTGCCTCCATTCCTGGAGATTCGTAGTCTTCATAAATTTTGGACCAATCACCAACAACTTCACCGACTCACCACACCAATCTATACATGAGTGTCACTTCACCTCCATGTGACCCTTTTGTCAAAATCCATCTCAACTTGATCTTCTATGTCGGTTTGGATAGGATCACTAACCAACCACATAAACAAGTTCATCTACCAGTTCACAGACCCTATTAGTTATACCCTAACCGGCCTTCCTTCAACCTTGCACTCTGCTTCTTTTCTGGTGGAACTCCTAAACCAGTTAGCACACATGCCAACCTATCTCAAGAAAATCTTCATTAGATGGGAGCCTTCTGCATCTACATTTTTCAATAATTACCGGTAAACACCTTGATGATATCATGTCATCAACCTTCACCATACTCCATCTGTCTGCATCTGTTGCAACACATTTCTTCACCACTAGATCGGTTATACTATTATCATGTTTTTCAAGGTGACAAACATGTCCTTCCTTCTCTATACCGGAAACTCATCATGTCTTCCTGGCTGATCCAGTGCACATCTTTGATCTCATGCACCTTGTTGTCCTCAAAATTTGATTCCCTTCAATGTCCTTAGAATAATATGATCTAAACTGGGTGCAGAGAAGACATCAAAGATAAGGAAATTCCAGAGACAACATATGACAAGGTTTGATTAGACCTTCTACACTTCGGGCTTCCTTGGAGCCCAAGTGGGTATACCTTTGTGAATTAACTTCACACTTTCAAACAATAAACCCACAGCAAACCAGTCCAGAAAACCAGTGGATTTGTTCACCTTGAAATCAACTGAAAACAAAGAATGGAAACTATACTTAACTTCAACATTTTTGATCAACAAAGTATGCAATAAACAACCTCGATTAATACCAGTGCCTTATCCAAGGTTGCAGAGTCACCTAAACTCAAATAAAACTCCTGAAACAATATATCTTTATGCTTCCCATCGGCTTGGTTTCCACTAATCCTTATATATGCCTGACACATACAAGAATTCAATCTAACTAGACTAAGCTATGGTCCTCAAAATTCAAAGTTCCTTCCAAAGAATTTACTGGTATGAGTGATCTCGCGTATTTAATTTCCCTCCTAAAGAGAAAAGCTAACAAACACTTATACTGAGATTGCTTTGCAATTCCATTCAAACTAAACAACCCTGGATTATTCAGAATAAAGACAGTAAATAAATTTGGGAACAAACTTGAAGACAACACATAGCTTTACTCAAAACTGATGGCCTGTATATTGATATTCATTTCAAGAAATATTACAAGAAATTCTGATTCTCCATTAAACTTTGGAAAAACTCAGATAAATTTCTGCAGCGTTTTCTTACAAAAACTTGTGATACCTTTTCCTCTAGTCCTGGTATCCATTTATAACAACATGGATGCACAAAGCTTCGGAATTCTCGAGGAGAGTTTGTTACAATTATTTCAAAAATTGAAGAGATTACAATTTTTGCGTAAAAGCAGTTATGCGCTCTTTTCAGCCTCTGCAGTTTGTTCAACAGGCTGTTCGGTTGCAACCTCTTCTATCTTTTCAGGGGCGCTCTCCAACTGCTCCAGATCATGGGTGGAATATTTAACTTCCCACTCATTATATGTCTCTTCTGTCGGCCATGAAAAATTAATCACATCATCTTTAATTTTAGTCAACCTTTTCCAAGAATTTCTCAGTTTGTTGACTTCCGAATTAAGAAAACTATAATGTGATTTAATTTTTTCTATTTCCTATATTGTTATAACAAAGAAAGAGGTATCATCAAGATCAATGATTCCCTTAACCCTTGCTGACAATTTGACTTCTATCTCTTTAAGCCATATTTGCTTATCTTTCAACTGATCCGGATTGGCAAAAATTTCAAGGAGCAACTCAAAAACTTGATCAGTGTATTCCTTCTTGCATAAATTGACCTTTTTATCCACATTATCTACATCTGCTGCCAATTGCATTAAAACTTTAGCGACATCCGAAGTGGTTTTGATAATGGGATTGGCTCTTGCTTCATCACAGGATACACACATGAACTCTAGATCTTGCTCCCTAGACCTCCATTTGTCAAAAATGGGTGTCAAAATGGCCTTATCTCTCCTCAGTTCATTCCATATCTCCATAACTTTTCCCACATTGTTGTAAAGCAATGAGGCATTTATTGTATCTGCAAAACTGGAGATTGTGGCCCTTACCTTTTCCTCATATTTCCCTGCATACAAAGCCTGAGCTTGTTTCAGGTTTTCTAGTTCTTGAGGAGTAATCTCAATCATTTGAGAGCTGGAAGGTGCTGGAGATGGTGGAAATTCGATGATAGGGCTTGTAGGTGGAGGTCTTGTAGGAGAGGAGGAAATCATCAATGTTGAAGGCTCACCTCGTTGGTGTTGTCCCATCAACTGGCTTTGTAATCTAGCAATGATGCTATCTTTACCTCTCACCTCCTCCTTGGCATTATTATAGGCCTTCAAAATTGTTTCCAACTTAATTTGGAGGGCCTCCTTTTCTTTGGCTTCCTTCGCAGCCACTGCAACACTAATTTTGCAGTTTCTAGCACAGTGCTAGCAGCCTCTACTACCCCTGTACTCTGCACTCTTTTTACCATCAATCTACCAAGGTGACTTGACCCTGGGGTGTCTTTGCCTTTCTTGCCCTCATTTCTCTTGAGGGACCACATAACTAGTGCAGCATTATCCTTACTGAATGTAACCCCTTCCATGGGTTTAGTTTCTTTTCTTACTGCATCTAGCACCAGAGCATCAACAATATCCCACTCTGGTAAGATGAGCACTCTAGCTTGTGCTACTAGATCTCTTCCCTGTTCAGGAGTGATGGTTTTGAATTCTTCCATCATCTCCTATTTTATTTCTTCCTCCACTGAGGCTAGGTCTTTATCAGGCTGCTCGGCCTTCCTTGTCTCACATCTAGCATTATATCTATTTATATGTTGTTTCCAAATGAACTGCATGAATGCTTCTAATGTAACAAAGTTGTCATTAGCTAAAAAGGCACTACTTGCCTTTTTTATCTCAGGATCCCACTCCTGGCCTTTAAGTTCAGTAGAGGTGATGTCCATTTCAGCATCAATGGGCTCTTATGGCATCCCCTCCCCCACTTCATCATAGGTGTATGCGATTTCACCCAAGCTACCCAACTGTAAGAGGTATTCGGTTGCTGCTTGTTCATCTCCTATATGGATAGGGGATTGGGATGGGGAATACAAAGGTGTATCTGATTGCACTTCCTTCCCCACCCTTTGCTTCTTTGGGCTATCCTGGATGTGAATGACATCTTGTACCTTCCTCTTTCCTCTAGATGTGGAGGGCTCCCTTGTTGTAGGCACTAGCATACTGTAACCTGATTTCTTGTGCAATGTGTAATCACCAGGAGGAATTGCTTTGGTGGAAGTTGATTTGCTCAAGATCATTCTAGCCTTTTCAGGGTTACTCTTAATCACAGCTTCCCTCTTCTCCTTCAGTGTTTGCATCACATCTACAAAACAAACAATCAAAAATTTTATTTTTTCTTCCAATGGGAAGAAGCTAGACAATGGGTCATAGCTAGCATCAAATTGATGCACAAAATCCAAGGCTTTCTTATAAGCCACCCACTTTTCTTTCCTTAATTCCTGCTCATCTAAATCAAATTCATTTCTGATGAGATCTTCAGGAAATTGGAATTGATGAGGCCTACCTCTGCATGCTACCTTCTTCCTGAACATACCATTGAAGAAGTCCTCTGGATCAGCACACTTGGACACTGCAATGGATAAATGGTAAGGTTTGAGGAAATCCTCAAAGCAATTCCAGCCTCCCTTTGTAATTACGAATTGGTGGGCTATAGTAGCTGCAGAGAAAATAGTCCCTTTACCTCTGCCTGTTAACTCTGCCTCTTGTAGGCCACCAATTTGTCTAAGGATCTCAGCTATTCCCACCTTGAGAGGGACCTGGTAAGGTAACAAAAATGGAGTACCCCTGAAACCAAAAACTCTGAAAACCGTGGAGACTAGATATAAATACATGTCGCCCCAATTATGAACAATTTTGATGTTCTCTGCGAATTCTTTTGGCCTTATGAATTCCAGAAGAACCTTGGGGACTCTTGGGTTATCAGAGCAAAGGAGAGTCCTTATTTTATATGCAAAATATTTATCAAACTTTAGGAAAATAGCATCCTCTCTGTCCCATGACAACACAGTACTCCATAATTGTACTGGCATTTTCTCTCCTTCCTTCTCTTTAACTAGGTCTAGTCCACTGGCGAAATAATCACCACCTTTGAAGAGAAAAAGGTGCATTAAGAGTGAATACCATCCGAAAGGTCTATCTACCTTTCCATTTTTTATTCCTATCAACCCTCCATGGATAGCATTGGCAATGAAAGAAGCATAATCGAATGTGATAGCAAGAGAAGGATTCAAAATCTGAACAATCATTAGCAAGTAGTGATTTGGCATATTTGCTTCAGCATCCTCTCCTAGAACTTGGCAAAGTGCCCAATACATTCCTTTAGCCCTCAAGGTAAACATACTCAATGAAAAAGGCTCTGGTGTGTTGGGCCCTACAACTACTAACCCTCCTATTTTCAGAAAAAGTTCTTTAAGAGGCCCATTCCTGAGATGACTCCTCTGTGCACTGTACACTTGCGCTAATGATGTGAAATTTATGGGTTCCAGGAAGTTTGTGAACTCATTGAGTCCAAATGCTGTCCTAAATTCCTCAACATTAATTTCCACAAGGGTTTTCCCATTTAAATCCCGGATGCATCTTGTTACTGGATCATAATTTAATGCCATTTGGGTTAACAAGTCTATATCCATGAATACCTCTGGGACTACTAACTTCCCAACATCTAGTTCCCAAATACTGTTTTGAGGGGCAGGAGAATTTCTCATTCCAAATCCGACTTTAAATAACCCCAACCCGGACAGTCCCACCTGTGGGTCTCTCAGCCAATTACCCTTGTCATACAATCCTTCTCCTATCTTCAGATGGGGAGCCCTGGGCACTAACTCTTTGGCCTTTGATGCCTAGTTAGTTGACAACATCAACTGTTCTAAAAAATCATCACATACACTTCTTTCTAAATAATTAACCTTGCCAGAAAATTCCCTTTTAGGAGCCATTTGAAAATGCAAGAAAATGAATATCACTCTTAAACAATCCTGCAACACGAGAATGATTTTACTTAAAACACCACACAAGAATTGCTACAAAATATGAGAGAACCTGATGCTTGCTTGAAGGAATTTGCTCTGCAACTGAACCGCCTGCTCTGTATTTGAAAAAGATAACTCTGCGTCTGCTCTTCTGCAAAAATTTTTAAAAGATATCTTCACTTGGTTGTTAGGAAATCAAATACTTGT
The DNA here is from genome assembly GCF_030272615.1 of Cryptomeria japonica. Taxonomy (NCBI): domain Eukaryota; kingdom Viridiplantae; phylum Streptophyta; class Pinopsida; order Cupressales; family Cupressaceae; genus Cryptomeria; species Cryptomeria japonica. The sequence continues at coordinate 364,896,486 of NC_081414.1, read as the reverse complement.
ACTCAAGGCCTTAACTATAACATTGATTCTGCATGCTTCAGCCGTCCCTTCAAAATTGAATTCATACGAGAATTCGTATTTTTCGCTCCAACGGGTCATAACATATCCCTGCAAGTGTTTCATTGTTACCTTTTCGTTACTGACGGCTTTGTCTTTAGTCTGGGTCCCGCTTTTCTATTGGCTACATAATACCACATGGCATCGAATCATTGGCCTTAAAATTCCCTTCGCATTTTATTTGATACTGGTCGCGTGTCTTTTTTTACAGCGATGTTTCCACCTTGGCGGGCCCACACTTTCTTCTTTGACCACGTGTCATCATGACACGTGGATGGTTCTTGTTCATTCTCGCTATTTCGTGGGCCTAAAGGGTGAGAATTTTACCCTTGCGAAATAGCGCCAGCCGTTGGATCATCTCTGAAGTTGATTGGCATTTAATCCTCTGAGAAGGCTCTCAGGAATGGTGGGCCCGCTAACTTGTCACAAACACTTGGCACCCAGTCACCTGTGGCACTGATTTGTCACTCTGTCATTTGCCAAAAGGAAACCATGAGGGGCCCCACTTTCATCTCAATAGGTCTATCTCCCACGTCATCATCATGACACGTGGACAGCTCTCGTTAACTCTCACTATTTCGTGGGCTTAAAGGGTGAGCATTTTACCCTTGCGAAATAGCGTCGACCGTCGGATCATCCCTACAGTTAATCAGCATTTAATCCTTTGAAAAGGCTTTTAGGAATGGTGGGCCCGCAGACACATCATGAACACATGGTATACTCATCACTTGCGGAGCTGATTTGTCACTTTCTCATTTGCCAAAAGGGAACCATAGGGACCCACATTTTCCTTTTAGACCGCATGTCATCATGACACATGGACAGTCCTCGTTAATTCTCACTATTTCGCGGGCTTAAAGGGTGAGCATTTTACCCTTGCAAAATAGCGTGGGCCGTTGGATCATCTCTCAAATTGATCACTAATTACTGGGCCCAACAACTTTAGAAGAAAAGCATATAAGGCATAAAATTTTCAAATAATCAACGTAACCGCCTAGGCAAATTATAAGGGGGGACACTTCCTACGACCCCACGACCCATACCTTAAGTGAATAAAGTAACAAAAGATTAGAAACCAGAGGGTTTAACACAAAAGGATAAAAAATCAAAAACCCTTAAACCCCTAAGGTTTAGAACAAAGCTGAAGCACTTGGGATTACACCCTATTCGAAAAAAAATTTCAATGAACCATAGCCAATTATGGGAAAAGAAGAACCCAATTTTAAAAAGTGATAACACACTTAAGGTAACTTAGTGTTTCACCAGTTGATCTAGTGTGAGCCTTCAAATACTTTCCTTTAACTCTTTTATCTTATCTTTGAGAACTATGATGTATTTCATGCATAATAGGAGATAAGGTCCACTTACTGGTGGGAGTGGATCCTTGTCATCTGCATCTTGCAATGCACAATATGGCTTCCTTGTTTGAGCAGCATAGCTTCAATCAAACACATGTAATCTAGTTAAGCACATTCACTATCATCTTCTTCAAATGGTGATTGCATTTTTATCCGATGGGAATCCTGTTGTTTCTCATCCACACAACATGTCGGTGGCCTACACATACTTCTCCTCTGATGTTGATGTGATTTTGGTAAAATTCCCCCTCTTCATCATAATGAACAACCCAACATATTTCTCTCTTATTGGTGACAACAATGCACTACCAACATGTCTTTTACTAGTCTGTAGTCCTTATGTCTTCAACACAAGTCAACACTAACTTGTGTACCGGTGACTCCAATGGTCATTAAGCTAGATGACATACTCTTCCTTACTGGTGATATGCTATGCTAGATGACATCAATGGCACCATTTCCGGTATTCATCAATGCCAACACTACCCATTAATCTTCCTAATGGTTGCCATCCTATACTGGTTGACATCAATGACAACACAATGCCAACATTCACTTCCAAAGAAATCATATAAAATTGATCATTTACCAACTCAATAACCTTATCAATCATATCAAAAACTTTCTCAAAAAATTTCTTATCAGTATCGGTAACCTCTGATAAAATTCTAATAAAACATCATAACTGATGTGTCAAAAACAATGCATGAAATGAAATATAAACAAGAACATCACATGAAAAACATTCCACACATGAACACCATATGTTTTTGATGTGGAAACCCAAAAAGAGAAAAAACCACGGTGGGAGTTGGCATTAGGAACATCAGTTGACATCAATGATGACAAAATAAAACATCAAGAACATCAGTTGACATTAGTTGCCATCAATGACAACACAAATAACTGATCATGTCATCTATTCATAGAATCTCAATCTCTTCATCACAAATAAACTTCTATCATTTGCCGGTGCAGTCATCCAACTTCAACTACATCACCTCATTTCTATTAGTTAGGCCAAATTCCAACAATATCCCCCTTTGGTATTGATGGCAACACTAATCAGATATACAATCAGAGTAACATCATCATCTGCAGCTTGCTGGCCAATATCACATCTTTTTCGGTTCTCCTCCTTTTGTCATCACCCCTTTAGCCAATTCTTCACTCAATCCAATCTTCTGATCTTCAACTTCTCCCATATCTACCATATCTGATTTCCTATTCATTTCTTATCCACCTTTGACAACAATGCCAAAGATGTAAATGCATCACTTGTCTTCAATTCTACTGCTGCCTCTTCCATCATCTCTGCTACATAAATCAGAAAAAATTATAACAAAGCATTAAATCGAAACTTTACATCAGACTCACTTCTCCAAAGGAGTAGCCTGTATCTTCATCAATCCTTAGTGAAAAATAAACATGAAATCCATAGGATTGATGGATCTCCATCATTCTAGTTCTTCCAATGTAGGGGTCTAACCCCTAGTTTACCTCTAAGAAACTCAAAGGTTGCCTTCGGTAAGGGATTAGTAAAGATATCAGCTAACTGATCTTTACTCTTCACATATATCATATTCACCTCCTTTTCTTGAAATCTTTCCCTTATGTATTGTCATGAATTATACACCCTTACTAGGGTGGCATAATTTCACACTTAGGCTAGCACCCACCTTAGTGTGTCTTGCATCTTGCATTTCAAATTACCCTTTAAGCATTTAATTAATTAATTTAATTAAATCTAAGGTCATGTCTCATCACTTTACACATTATAAATTTGGGCCCTTTACCCTAAGCATGCCCCTTTTCATTTTATTCCTCCAATGAATCATCTAATCATTAACCCTAATTATGTCTTATTTTGACCGTTTAGGCCCAATTTCGCATATCAAAACACATCTAAATTGATTGTAACTTTGGGATGTGCTCTAATATAATCATATCTAACGGCCCTAAAAATTTGGTGAAAAGTTGGTTGGACCTTGGCAAGATTGCACATGGTCCACAACTTTTTCTCCAAAATTTCGGGAGCACAATCCTATGATATGATAATGGTTAACCCCAAAATATCAGGCTAAAATTCAAATCCTAGGTTGGCCTAAACATGAAATTAACATCTAGGTTTTCATACTTAAGAGCTCTCTTACTTTATTTGAAGGGGTCTTCTGGGAAGGATCTAAGAACAAGTTTTTTGGATTATTAGAGCATTCTTTGTGGTGAAAGAGTAGATCTTTTAAGTCTTCAACAACATTTAATATTCATCCATCAAACATTCATCAAGCATCTTTTTATCAGTTGGGGGATTTTGTAGATGTAGAAGAACAATAGGAGATCACCGACTGGCAATTGGCTTGTACCTCTCCCTTGGGGTTAGGTATGGTTTCATGTTGTTTTCGTGTCTTTTCATAAAATTCATTTTGATTGACATTAATTATTTAGATCACTTTTCATTGTAGATTTATAGAATTTAATTTGTCAATTATAAGCAATTAGGGTTTACTCTTTAGTGGTTCTCTAGGTTGTTTAGTTTCATTCTTAGGATCGTGCATATACACAAGGTTCTTGCACACACATTTTCAATACATTATCAACTATTCATGGAGGTGGAAATCACCAACACGGGGGTTTGACTAAGGTAAAACCCTATATAGCCACCCCAAACCTTCCCTTTTCAGTTGCAGGTGCAGAAACAGGCATCCGAAGGCAGTTTCAAATCTGGAAAAAGGCATCAACACTACCCAGAAAGTCTGAGAAGTGCAGAAATATGTCAAGGATAGGGGCATGATGCCTTGGTCTTGCCTAGGATAGTGGTGTGGTGCCATGGTCCTACCCTCTATTAGCAAGACTTGACAGAATAGTACTTTGCAGATCTCAGGATCCCTCCTATCAGTTGTAGCTCCAGAATTACAGAATCAAGACAGTGGCATGGCATCGTGGTCCTGAACATTTCTGCTCAGATTTCAGACATAGGTGCACCTCTAATTTTTTTCTTTTGATCTGTACTTTTCACTAGTGTATTAGTTGTTCTTTGATGTGCATTCTCAAATTAGGATTTGCTTGCTTACTTGCTTTCTAGGTTAGATTGTATTTTGCATGATTCCTCTCTCTCATTTACAACAAAGGAATAGAAAACCTAAGAGGTAATACATGACTCTCTCTTTCTCATAAGAAGTATTCGACGTGTGTTACCTCCCTCTTTCATATTCTATGAGTGTTAATGAGAGTGGGATTAGGGTTTCCATACTTAGTCTCATTTTTTCCTCTACACATCTTTGATGAACCCAACGTGAATACAATTTCATTTGCATTGCATTGCATTGTTATATCTAGATCTAGTTTATTTCATTTTCTTTCAAAACATAAAAGAAAAAAATAGAGATAGGTTTCTTTCAGTTTCCTTGCATTGTGTGTTTAAGTTTCATGCAATTTTCATTTCAAAATGTTAGATTTCTATTTACAATATGTTCATGCTTTTGATGATGTATGCAATTTTGTTGATTATGAGTTTAGTAAGGATGAATTAGATGAAGCTCTAGATGAGTTTTTGAACCCTAAGCCTTCTAAACCCTCATTTTGTCAAAAGTTAATCAACCTTGTTACTGTGCCATTTCGTGGTGATGAGAATGATAAGTTGAATGATCCCTCTCATGGGTATATTCCTATCAACTCCTCCACTAGATCTAGCAACATAGTTGATTAATATGATTCCTTCTATGATGTTATGTCTCCTTTTGAGTCCAAAGATAAGCCTTTCAATCCATATGACAATGTTTTATTGGATGATTCCCTTGATGACTTTATGTCTTTGCCTAAACTTTCAAACAAGAATAATGCATCTAAAAAGTTAATTTACATGATCAATGTGAATGAATATATAAAACCTATTTTTATTGTCCAAGGTGCTTGTCCCTCTCCAACTTCACCTCTTCCTAATCAACCTATTTTTCATGTTTCAAGGTGGATATGGTCATGATTCCTTTAACACTCCAAATAAACCCATCAGTATGGTTCAAGGAAGGAATCCTACTAAGAGTCGTTATATCTATGCTAGACAATTAACTAAGTTGAGTTATAATGCATTTGCCCATACCTATAACACGAGAAACAATAGGCAACCTAAACCTCCTCATTTGTTCTGACTCCTATATGTTATATACTTGATCAATCCCAAAGACACGAGGAGGGGGAGGGGGGAGATGAATTGGTATCTAATTGATAAACAAAAGATTTAAACTTGTATGCAACTTTATAACCCAAATTAATATACTGATAAGCAAATAATAATGCAGTAAAGAGAAATAAAAGTATAACCATCAAAGCACACCATAACATAGATATTTTTGGCGAGGAAACTCGATAGGGGAAAAACCTCAATGGGATTTGTGACCCACAATATTTACTCACTGGTCAATATGAATAAATATTACTTATACAATAGGGACACATGTAGTAAGTCCAACAACCTAGAGCTCACTGCTCAACAACAAAAATGGAGTCCCACTAACTCCAATTGGATGGTTAAATCCAATGACAATGTAATTCTCAAAATAGCATCTGCAATATTGGATTTAGTACTGGTTTAAGCTCTGTCAGATACCTCTACCATAAACCTTGTTTCGCTCTACTCTGCTCTTATTCACTCATAAAATAATTACATCATAATGCATATACAGTTATTCTCTCTCATATACCGCTTGCATTCATTACCTAATTACATTCCTTACTTACAAAATGACCTACAAGATCTCATACATATATGAGTCTTTGCAACACATCATGTTGGCTAGGAGTGTCGGTAAGATCTTCTATCAGTGTAGGTTGGATGTTGATGAGAATAGACTTGTAGTGCTTGTCGGTGCCGGTAGATGATGTTTGTTGCTAGTGTAACCCATGAACCTTGTTACCAGTTAGTTTCCATCAATGAAAACATCAACTATTCTCATCTAAGTGCATAATGCCAACAATCTCCCCCTTTGGCATTGATGGCAACACTCATGAGAAAAGTCCAAAAGCTGATATCCAAAAATGAAGTCCAAAACTGATCCAAGAATAAGAGTGCTCCCCCTGAGCAAAGGATCCCTTCTATACATTTTTCTCCCACACTACTCCCCCTTTGACATCAATGACAAAGGATGTCAAAAAGAATCAAATAATTCAAAATTCTACCTCAAAGCCTATAACCAGTTATGTACAATCTGAAAGATATCTGCTAAAATCAAATTAAGACTTTGCATAAATTTAATGTTGCTAGAAATAATGATCTCAGTCTATCTAATCATCTTGGTTAGATAATCCATGGTAGAAGTGGTAGGTGGAGTGTGAGGTTCAACAGTTGGTTTCTTCTCATCTCTGGATTTCTTAACTACTTCTGCTATCTTGTTTCCATCTTTAACCTCTTCCTTATTCACTATTTCTTCCTTATACTCAATATTTTTCAACTTTATTTTCATTCTTACTATCATCCTTACTGACTACCTTGTTGACTATCAGTTCATCTACACTTTGTTCTTGTCCCTTTTCTGCTATTGCTTGTGCTTGTGCTTCTGCCGATATTTCAGTGTTAAGCTAAGAATCATTAGGGATGGATTTTGATTTCTTAACTTCAGTTGGTATCTCAATATTCTTCTAAGAGTCAACAGAGTTGACAGGTGACTCAAAGATCTCAATATTTGTAGTTTCACCTTTCTTTACCTCTGTAGTTTCCTTTTCTTCATCATCTTGATTTTTCAATTGCACATGTAATTATTTTCTCTTATTCTTTGCTATAACCAAGTTATCTTGAAGTGCTTTGATGAATTCCTGAGCAGTTCTGAGTTCATCTTCCAGTTTGATATTCTTCAATTTTTCTGCATCAAAATCTTCAAGAGCTCCTTCCAACTATTGTCTCAAACTTTCCATCGGTAACAGTTTTAGAATCTTCCTCAAGCTATTAGGCTTCTGCAAATAGAAGACTGGGCTTTGATACCAATTGTTAGATACTTGATAAGTCCCAAAGACACTGAGAGGTAGGGGGGTGAATCAGTGTCTAACTAGTAAACAAAATATTTAAACTTGTTTGCAACTTTATAACCCAAATTAATATACCGGTAAGCAAATAATAATGCAGTAAAGAGAAACAAAAGTATAACCATCAATGCACACCATAACACAGATATTTTTGGTGAGGAAACCCGGTAGGTGAAAAACCTCGATGGGATTTGTGATCCATAATATTTACTCACTGGCCAATATAAATAAACATTACTTATACAATATGGGCTTGCACATGCAGGAAGGCCAACAGCTTAGAGCTCACTTCTCAACAACAAAAATGGAGTCCCACTAACTACAATTCGATGGTTAAATCCAATGACAATGTACTGCTCAAAATAGCATCTGCAATGCTGGATTCAGTACCGGTTTAACTTCTATCAGATACCTCTGCCATAAACCTTGCTTCGCTCTACTCTTATTCGCTCATAAAATAATTACATCATAATGCATATATAGGTATTCACTCTCATATACCGCTTGCATTCATTACCTAATTACATTCCTTACTTACTTACAAAATGACCTACAAGATCTCATACATCTATGAGTCTTTACAATATGTCATGCCCAAACTTTTGGGCAAAAACGAAACAACAATTTTTTTAAAACATCCTAATAAAACTAATTACGCTAAATTAAAGATGCAATAATTAAGTCTTGTCTTAACTATAGGTTAACTCAAAATATAAACGAGTATTTTACTAAAGTTAATTTAATTAACTTAACTATGCATGCGATAATAATTAAATGCAAAAAATAATTTTCCAAAAGTGTCATTACTATTTCGTTAATTAATAAATTAATTTAAACAAATAATCTTTAACTAATTAGACATGAGATATTAATAATCTCAAATAACATATAAATGTTCTAGGAATAATTAAATTAATGCTAGCACTTAGATTATTAAATTTAATAATCAACTAAGCAATGAATATAATGCGTCTAAATTCGACTAAAGGGTTAACTAAATCCATGATAAAAATTGCCCTATATAATTTATTTAATGTTAGCCAAATAAATAATCCCCTATGACCTAAATATTTACACAAGTCTTTTATCTAATCTTATTTCTAAAAACTTCCAATTAGAATTTAATCTAAATATTAAATATAAATATATAAATTTTCATTTGCATATATATGAAAATGAAATCAATGAAATAAATGATTTAAATAATAAAGAATACCTTAAACCTAAAAAAACCCTTTTAAATTAAATCATTACCCATAACTAAAACACATGTGGGGGTTGCCCTTTTCAAATTTGAAAAGGGTTTCCCTCCATGTATTTTTTAAACTAAAATATTAAAATATACATGTAGCCTAAATAAAAAACTTATAAAAACTACAATAACCCAAACTAATTACCCTACTTCTTGTTTTACCCTAACCCAAGATTCAGGTTAGGGTTTTACGTGTTATGCAGGGTTCATGATTTTCTTACCAATGGTGGAGATATGGCCGCGAGTTAAAAATACACAGTGGTTGTGGGTTATGAGGCGGTCGCAGGGAAAGCCACCTGCAGCGGCACCTTGGGTGCCACTGCGGGTCGCGACCCGCGGCATCCTTGCGAAACACGGCCCGCAGTGGCACCGCGGGCGCCCCTGTAGACATCGGCCCATAGTGACGCCTCAGTGCTTTTGTGGGTCGCGGCCCACAGAGGGCCCGAGCCGCCCGAGGCCGCCGCGTAGAGCGTCGGCTCCACGGGGCTCGGAGGGGTAGGATTAATAGTGACAGTCATAATGATAAAATAAAACAACACTCACAATAGTTAAGTATTTTTTCTTTTTTTTCTTTTTTTTATAGTTTTAAAGTATATATAAATCTATTATAAGCATATACTTGATTTTCAAAATACATGGCATTTTAAACTAACTAGTTTTTTTTTTTTTTAAACTTAGCAATATGAATATGAAATATTTCCTTTTGTCTAAATCATATTTTTCTTTCAAAGCATTTAAAGCAGATTATAACATATTAGAATAAATGTATTTCTTTCCATTTTAAATGTCACATAGTTAACTTTAGAGATGTTAATTTATCTAAGTTTATTTTCTACATTTTAAAATGGGAAAAATAGCATAAATTAATTAATTACAGCAGCAACTATTAATGCCTAAAAATCATTTAAACCATTACCAACATGTTGATGCAAAATTATTATTCACACTAAAAACTATTTAACCATATTTTGCATTTTGAAATAAATAAATAGAAGTAAATAATTATTTTCTTTTACTAACATTTGTACTTCTACATCTAGTTTATTTCCTTCATTTTACAATATGCTTAAAAAGGTAGAAATAACTTTTATTTTCAAGAAATAAATACAAATAAATATTAACTCAAAAACTATAGAAATATACTCCATATTTATTGTATACACATAAAAATGGCTATGAGCAATTAAATAAATATTTTATATTTATTTAATGATTATTCTTCTATTAAATAGTTAATTTGAAAAGAATAATTTATTTAATTCATTTTTCGTGTCTTTCTATTAATTAATATTTTATTAATTAATTCATCTATCCTATTCTTCTAATTAATTAAATATTTAATTATTCCTTCTAACCAGGTTAATTAAATATCTAATATTTAATGGTTATTCTCCTAACCTATAGTCTCAAATATTAAATAATTTCTTAAATTATTTAATATTTCTTATCCAACTCCCCTTCCATCTCCACTTCATCTTCCCTTTTCCAACTCATCAAACATGTGGCTAAGGGAGTTAATATTTCTTAAATATTAATTCATCATTTATCTTCAACCTCCAAACTTAATGAATATTGTGTACGTACACATATTTCATAACCATCTTCTATATTCTCTCCAACACCCCCTACATCTTAGGAAAGACTTGAGTCCACTTGTCCTATCATGCCTAAATATTCTCCAACCATCCCTAGATTCTCTCAGTCAGCAACCCAGTCAAGGTGAGATGAGTGACACTTGTCTTCTCCTTCCCCCTTTCTCTCAACCTTCATCTTTTCTCACAACCATCCAAATCTTTAGATATGATCATGACCATTGATCTGAGCATTTAATCCTCTCAAGGTCTATAAAATCAAGAGCTTCAGTTGAGAGAGAGTTAGTCTTCAAATTAATCATATGCATCCATGACTTTTAATCTTAAAGCAAATAGCAAATATCATATAACATCATAGTATAATCATTTAGCATAATCATGTAGTATTTGCATATCATAGTATCAGTTAACTACAAGTTATCAGTCCATTCTTCATATGCCATCTTGGAAGCTATCAGTGCATTGTGTGAGAGCACACCATCTGCAACTAGGAATAGTGGAGTTAGGACACAATGAGACATAAACCATGAAGGTAATATTAATGCTTTTATTTCATATATATTTCATTTAGTTTCATTGGTTGAGTTTGGATTTCTTGTAGCAATTCCATTTGTATTTTGTGAAACTAACTTATTGTAGGTAGCATTCTGAGGATGAAATTCAAGTCGACACATTTTTAGATATTTAATTGTAGCATTCATTGTACCTTCATTCATTGGAAATACATGTTTAATAGGTATCCTCGAGATGTACCTGATCAAGAAAAAAAGGACATATTCATTTTGAGGATGAGGATGTACCTTCTTTGTCATTTGAGATTGCTCGTGCAGAGTTTGTTGCTACTCTGAGAGTGGCTTATGATATGAGATTTCATATTCTTGATCTTGGGGTTACTGCAGATTATGCTTAGTATATATTAGCTCATCCATTTCCTCGCATTAGTGATCCAACAGATCCTCCTCCCAGCTCAGGAGATGAGGATGATGATTCAGATGATCTAGTATTTAGGAGATGTAGACAGAGACGAGAGCTCAAAGCTACATAGGAGGCTGGGGGAGGTGGAGATGAGGGTGGGGATGGAGGTGGTGGTGGTAGAAGACCTGGATGGAGGGGAGGTCGATTGAGAGTCCATGGAGGACCATTTGGACTAGTTAGCAGGATTGGGAGACCATGTCCTATGGGTGGGAGGGATGTTGGACAGATTGGGAGGGAGCATGGAAGGGTAGGTATGAGATCACTGAGAGGGTTGCCATTGATAAGAGAAGGCAGGGTGACTGGAATGGATGGGGGTTGCAGGAGGCATTGATTTTGGTCAGATTTAGCCAGACCCTAGGGTTATTGTAGCGCATGGTGGAGATGATGAGGATCCCTAGGATCATGTTCCCCTCATTAGATGATAGGTTCAAAGAGTTACTCGGATGAAGATTCCAATAGTTGGACAGGTTGGTGGTGAGGAGGGGATTGTGGTTCATGCACCACAATAGGATTTGCCAGAGCAGGATACACCAGAGCATGATATGCCAGAGCATGATGTGCCAGAGTAGGAGACCATTGACACACTTAGAGCATAGATTGATCAACTTCAAGCATAGGTGCAGACTCTTATAGCTAAGAGAGATAGAGTTGTTAGGAGACAGCAGGATACTTAGGGCCTTCTTGATCACATTCAGTATGTTGGATCAAGTACTCTCTCTGCTGACACTGTTAGAGCATTAGTTCGGGCCGGGAAGGAGACTTCCCACTGGCAACAATGATATGAGGAGGTAGTTGTAGAGAGCCAAAGAGAAGGTAGTTATCATACCACCATGTTGATTGTGTTGGAATTATGAGTACATGATGACATTGTATGTTGTCATTGATGTCAATATGTTGTAGAAAAGAGAATTGGTATAATACCAAGAACTGGTATATGTGCCAAAGTGAAGCAGTGTATCTATTCAAGGTAAATTAGCATGTGGTTATGGGAACCGGTACGTGGAAGCTTTGTATGACTACCGGTTGGTAGTCTCAACTTCAGGGTTTTTGGTTGAAGTGCTTCAAGCCTGTGTGACTTTATGTGATGAGTTAGTATTGTAACAAAGAACAAATCATGTTGCCACATCAGTCTGGTACTCCTGAAGGATCTCGCATGAAGGAGATTGTTCCTATCTTCCTCGGGAATGTGCGAAGTCTGTAAATGGTGAAAACACGTGATGGGTTATCAGCCGCCATGAAAGCGATGGAGAACGAACTATGGAGAATGTCTTGAGATCAGTTCAAGACAGTTGCATTTAATGCAATATGATCAACGGTCAGGATTGAACCGTTTGAATTGCTTAACCTAAAAAGTTTAGGATTTAGGGTTTATGCTACCAACCTATCTATTTCCTATAAGGTTGATGTTGTGTTTCATGCTAAGGTTGTTGGCAAATGGTGTGTGTGTATCTAAGTGCAGAGATACATGATTCTTTCCAAACTAGATGAGATAAGAGGATTGATACCTGCATAGTGTGTGTGCAGAATGAAGGAACTAGAGTGGATCTGCATTAGCATTGAGTGTTATTACCAGATCATTGTAATACCTATTGATCTTTAACCACTTCAACAGTTGGAAAATCCCTTAATCGAGTAGCTTTAACCAGCTTGCTGTAAATCCTTTAATAGGGTGACATAAATTCATTGAGTTCTTGAAATCCTCTAACAAGGTAACCTTTAACAAGGTTTAACCCTTAACCGGGTATTCTAGCCATCCCTTAACCGGGTGATCCCTAATAGGATCGGTTCCTAACAGAACCTATTGTATCAGTCGTTAACCGGACAAGGCTCCTAATAGAGTGGACTTCTAAAGAGTTCAAAACAGCTTATGGGTATTCATCCCCAACGTGGTTTTTCCTAGTTGGGTTTCCACATGAAAAATTTGTGTGTCATGTGTGATGTTTTTCATGTGATGGTTCAAGTGATTTGTGCCTGAAGGTAAATCATGTTGATCTAGCTGTTTACATAATTTGATGATGGATTACTTGTTCATGCTCTAAGGTGAAATAGAAATGAAGTATTAGATTGTATGAAAAGATAAGTGTCAACCATTTAATGCTTGTCATAGTCATTCTTAGCTTTACCGGTTGTACTCTATTTAGGACCGGTGTTAGTGTTCATTTGCAGTGTTTACTGTCTAACCAATTTGAGGAAAGTGTTTTTGTCTGTATCGATTTACCCCCCCCCTCTAAGTACCGGTTTGGTACTAACTGTTCATCATTGAGTTATCAATTGGTATCAAAGCATCCTCTAGGTCCTCTATGTTGTAAGCTTAACCACTTGAGGGAAAGATCCTATTGTAATGATGAAGAGGGAAGGTCCAAAGTTCAATAGAGAGAATTTCAATATATGGAAAGACAAAATGAAAATATACATCAGAAGCATGGGTGCTCAACATTGGAGCTATGTTGAGAATGCTTAAGTTTCCCCTACTGGTACTCTTACCGATGACCAAAAGAGAGAGATGCGGGAGAATGGGAAAGTCATGGAAGCCCTAATTAGTAGTTTATCTGACATTGAGTTTATTGATGTCCAAGATAAAGTAAATCCCAAAGAAGTATGAGATACTCTTGAAAATATCTATGGTGGAGATGAGCATGTAAAATAGGCTAAAGAAGAAAGCCTTAGGGGTAAGTTTGAAGACATGTGAATGGTTGAAGGAGAGACCATTCAACAATATGGAATAAGAATCAAAACTGTTGTTGGAGACATCAAGAGTGCAGGAGGCAAAATAGAAGACTCCATTGTTGTAAGTAAATTCTTGAGATCCTTATTACTGGTCTATGCAATAAGGGTTGCTACTATTCAAGAGTTAAGATCAATAGACAAGACTAAGGTATCCCTAGACTCCATCATTGCAAAGTTGACAGCCTATGAGCTAAATAGTTTTGATGACAGTGTTCAAAAGAATGAATCAGCTTTTAAAGCCACTATTGTACCATCAAGAAAAGGAAAGGAAGCATGTACTAGTGGTGAACAAAGAAAGAGCAGAGAAATAGATGATGAGGAGATTCTGATGGAATTTGAAGCTCTTCTTGCTAGGAAACTTCCTAAAGGAACCGGTAAATATAGAGGTAAGCTCCCTTTGAAATGCTTTTCTTGTAACCGGATAGGACATATTGCTATAAACTATCATAATGGTGACAACAAGGACAAACCGAAAATATTCAAGAAATTCAAAGGAGGAAACCGGAGAAACTGTTATGTGGCAGTTGATGAAGGTGTCACATATGAGGAATCAGAAGATGAAGAAAATGAAGATATTGTGTTTGTTGCTGTCAAGGAAGAGGTGCCAGACAAGAAGGCTCTTGTCTCCTGCTTTGATAATTCCAATGAATGGATTATTGACAGCGGCTGCTCTCACCATATGAGTGGTGACCGGAGCAAGTTTCTATCTTTGGAAAAGTATGATGGTGGTGTGGTTCGCTTTGGCAATGATGCACCATGTATGGTCAAAGGTAGAGGGTCCATCTCTCTGAATGGAAAGAGAAGTGCTGACAATGTGTATTGGGTTGATGGTCTTAGACACAACCTTCTGAGTGTTGCCTAGCTGAATGATGGTGGACTCACTCTGGAATTCAAGGAATGGAGTGTGCAGAATCAAAGGAAAGAATGGTGAATTGATGGCCACTGGTATGCAGACCAAAGGTAACTTATTTCAGCTGAATGCAAATGTAAGTACATGTCTTATGGCTAAATTTGATGATAGCTAGATATGGCATAAGAGACTCTACCATGTAAAATTTGATAACATTGTGAAGGCTAGTAAGACCAAGGCAGTTAGAGGATTGTCAGTAGTGAGTAAACCAGAAAATCCTTTGTGCAGAGAATGTCAACTGGGGAAAATGTCTTCCTCAACTTTCAAAGGTAAATCTTTCATAGCAAACAATTTACTTGATCTTGTGCATACTAATTTGTGTGGTCCTATGAAAACTAGGAGTGTGTAGGGTGATAGGTACTTCATGATTCTCACTGATGACTGCTCAAGAATGATGTGGGTCACATTCTTGAAAGATAAGTCTGAAGCTTTTGGGAAATTCAAAGCTTTCAAAGCATTAGTGGAGAAGGAAAGTGGTAAAAGGATCAAGTGCCTTAGAACTAATCAAGGAGGGGAGTTCACTTCCGGTGAATTCAACAAATATTGTGAAGAGAATGGCATCAAGAGGCAACTGTCTACCCCCCAGACTCCACAGCAGAATGGCTTAGCAGAGAGAAATAACCGGACTGTGGTTGAAGCAGCTAGAACCATGTTGATCCAAGGAAAAGTTTCTCACACCTTTTGGAGAGAAGCGGTGAGCACTACAATTTACACAATGAACCGGGTACTTATCAAGAAAGGAAAAGACAAGACTCCTTATGAGTATTGGACCAGTAAGACTCCAATAGTACGCTACTTTAGAATGTTTGGTAGCCAATGTTATATCAAGAGGAGTGAACATCAGAGCAAGTTCAATGCAAAATGTGATGAAGGAATATTCCTAGGATATTTCACCAAGAGAAAAGCTCTCAAATGTTTCAACAATAGGACTCAGAGAATTGTTGAAAGCATCAATGTTAGAGTTGATGAAAACTGGAAAATCTAAGGAAACTGGTAGTCTGCAAGTAAGAGATTAACCGGTAGTAACCTTTTGGGAACCGGTTACCAATCAACAACTTACCAGTAACAATGTTCCTTCATCGATAGATGTCGATGTTGATGAAGATGAGGATGAAGA
Organism: Cryptomeria japonica; assembly: GCF_030272615.1. Classification (NCBI taxonomy): domain Eukaryota; kingdom Viridiplantae; phylum Streptophyta; class Pinopsida; order Cupressales; family Cupressaceae; genus Cryptomeria; species Cryptomeria japonica. The sequence goes on along the minus strand of NC_081414.1, from coordinate 364,880,486 downwards.
AGAAAAGCAGGAGGAATCAGTCAAGAGCATTCCTTGATATGTCAAACTAAATCATGATCCAAAGCAGATCATAGGAGACAAGGATGCAGAAATCCTTACAAGAAGAAAGGTCAGAGAAAATTCTTGTATGATCTCCGAATTTGAGCCTAAATCATTCAAAGAGGCACATAAAGATGAAGAATGGATCAATGCAATGGAGGAGGAACTTGACCAGATAGAGAAGAATGGTACATGGTCTTTGGTACCTAGACCAGAGCATAAAAATGTCATTGGAACCAAATGGGTTTTCAAAAACAAGCTGAATGAGGATGGCATAGTGATAAGAAACAAAGCTAGACTAGTACGTAAAGGATATGCTCAAGAAGAAGGAGAAGACTATGGAGAAACCTTTGCCCCAGTAGCCAGATTGGAAGGAGTTCGTATGCTTCTTGCATATGAAGCTTTTAAAGGATTCAAGGTATACCAAATGGATGTAAAATTTGCATTCCTAAATGGAATACTTGAAGAGGAGGTATATATAGAGCAACCAGATGGGTTTGCCCTGTCTAAAGATAGTGACATGGTGTGTAGGCTACATAAAGCCTTATATGGTCTAAAGCAGGCACCTAGAGCATGGTATGAATGCCTGCACTCCCATCTTGTGAAGATTAGATTTGAGAGAACAAGCGAAGATAGCAATATCTACTTGAAATCTGAAGGAGATCGGATCTTGATCTGTGAGGTATTTGTTGATGACATTATCTTTGGTGGAGATGACAAGATGAGTCATGAGTTTGTAGATGAGATGAAGAAAGAGTTTGAGATGTCACTCATAGGGGAAATTAAGTTCTTCATTGGACTACAGATTCAACAGATGAAAGATGGAATCTTTATCACTTAGTCCAATTATGTCAAAGAGGTGTTGAAGACCTTTGGCATGGAAGATAGCAAACCGGTTGGTACATCGATGGTGACTAGTTGTAAACTATCCAAAGAAGATGACTCAGCATTGATTGATGAGAAGGAATACAATTCAATGATTGGTAAGTTGCATTATGTAGTGCATAGCAGACTAGATATTGCACATGCAATTGACATCACTGCAAGGTTCCAGAAAAGTCCAAGAGAATCCCACTTAGTTGCAGTCAAGCGGATTCTTAGGTATCTGAAGGGAACTATTGATTATGGATTGTGGTATCCATATGGCAAGGATTTCAACTTGAAAGTATTCACAGATGCTGATTGGGCAGGTAATGTGGATGACCGAAAGAGCACAATTGGTGGTGCATTATTTCTTAGTGGTAGAATAGTCTCATGGATGAGTAAGAAGTAGAGTTGTATCTCTCAGTCTACAATAGAAGCAGAGTATGTTGCAACTTTCATGAACTGCACTTAGACAATTTGGATGAAGCATGTATTAAATGGCTTCAAAGTTCCTGTATCTGAACCAGTAAGTATATTCTATGACAATAATAGTGCAATTAACATCTCCAAGAATCTGGTTTTACATTCTAGAACCAAGCACTTTCAGCTTAAGTATCATTTCTTGAGAGAAAAGGTTTAGAACAAAGAGATTGCATTGGAATATGTTTCCAGTAAGGAGCAGTTAGTAGACATATTCACTAAGCCTCTTCCAAAAGCTACATTTATGTATTTAAGAGGAGAATTAGGGGTGTTGCCCCTTCAGGAGGTGAACTAAAGGTATATGCTCCACATCAGTCAGGTATTGCATAGTAAAAATTTTCTTTTCAGGATTGAGGTGTTGAAGGATGCTACTCCTCAAGGGGAGTAGCATAGTGGATCAGGGAAGCTCGTGTCTCCACTTTGGCACTGTTGTCAAAGGGGGAGAAGAAGTGAACTGGAGAGATATCTACAGAAATTGGGGAGAAGAAGTGAAGCGGAGAGATATCTTTGTATATTGCCATCAATGCCAAAGGGGGAGATTGTTGGCATTATGAGGACATGATGACATTGTATGTTGTCATTGATGTCAATATGCTGCAGAAAAGAGAACCAGTATATGTGCCAAAGTGAAGCAGTGTATCTGTTCAAGGTAAACTGACATGTGGTTATGGGAACCCGTACGTCAAAGCTTTGTATGACTACCGGTTGGTAGTCTCAACTTCAGGGTTTCCGATTGAAGTGCTTCAAGCCTGTGTGACTTTGTGTGATGAGTTAGTATTGTAACAAAGAATAGATCATTTTGCCACGTCAATCCGGTGCACATGAAGGATCTTGCATGAAGGAGATTGTTCCTATCTTCCTCGGGAATGTGAGAAGTCTGTAAATGGTGAAAACGTATGATGGGTTATCAACTGCCATGAAAGCGGTGGAGAACGAACGATGGAGAATGTCTTGAGATTGATTCAAGATAGTTGCATTTAATGCAATATGCTCAATGGTCAAGATTGAACCATTTGAATTGCTTAACCTAAAAAGTTTAGGGTTCAGGGTTTATGCTACCGACCTATCTATTTCCTATAAGGTCGATGTTGAATTTCATGCTGAGGTTGTTGGAAAATGGTGTGTGTGTCTCTAAGTGTAGAGATACATGATTCTTGCCAGACCAGATGAGATAAGAGGATTGATACCTGCATAGTGTGTGTGCAGAATGAAGGAACTAAAGCGGATCTATATTGGCATTGAGTGCTATTACCAAATCATTGTAATAGCTATTGATCTTTAACCACTTCAACAGTTGGAAAATCCCTTAACCAGGTAGCTTTAACCAACTTGTTGTAAATCCTTTAACAGGGTGACTCAAACTCATTGAGTTCTTGAAATCCTCTAACAAGGTAACCTTTAACAGGGTTTAACCCTTAACTGGGTATTCTAGCCATCCCTTAACCGGGTGATCCCTAACAGGATCGGTTCCTAACATGACCTATTGTATCAGTCGTTAACCGGACGAGGCTCCAAATAGAGTGGACTTCTAAAGAGTTCAAAATAGCTTATGGGTATTCATCCCCAGCGTGGTTTTTCCTAGTTGGGTTTCCACGTGAAAAATTTGTGTGTCATGTGTGATGTTTTTCATGTGATGGTTCAAGTGATTTGTGCCTGAAGGTAAATCATGTTGATCTAGCTATTTACATAATTTGATGATGGATTACCTGTTCATGCACTAAGGTGAAATAGAAATGAAGTATTAGATTATATGAAAAGATAAGTTTTAACCGGTTAATGCTTGTCATAGTCATTCTTAGCTTTACTGGTTGTACTCTGTTTTAGACCGGTGTTAGTATTCATTTGCAGTGTTTACTGTCTAACCAATTTGAGGAAAGTGTTTTTGTCCATACTAATTCATTCCCCCCTCTCAATATCGGTTTGGTACTAATTGTTCATCATTGAGTTATCAGATTGACACTAGCAGTGGTGGGGTTATGGGACCTCCTCAGAGGAGTGTTGAGCATGGGAGACAGACATCTGGAGGATCTTCTCACCCACAACCACAAAGATGGATAGAGTCAGGTGGTAGTGGTAGAGGACAATTGTGACTTGATTTGAGGCACTTGTATTATTTATTTGATATCATTGTATACTTGGACATTTATTGTTTTATGATGATCTATATGCAGGCATGGACTCTATATGATGATGATCTTTATTATGCATGTTACTCTATTTGATGATGATCTATATGCTTATATGCTTTGATTATATGGATGCAGTGATTAGATGGATGATGATATGATGATAATTGTCCTGCCTTATGATTATGATCTATATGATGTAATGATAAATGTTTTTGCTTTGATTTTCAATTTTGATGACCTTGGATACAAATGAAAATGATTATTTTATCAACTTGAATTTCATCCTTGGAATGTTACCTGCAACAAGTTAGTTTCACAAAACACCAATGGAAATGCATACAGGAAATCCAAATTCAACCAATGAAACTACATGAAATACATAGTAAAATAAAACATTATTTTACCTTCATGATTTATGTCTCATTGTGTCCTAACTCCATTGTTCCTGGTTGCAAATGGTGTGCTCTCAGACAATGCACCGATGGCTTTCAAGATGGCATATGAAGAATGGACTGATAACATGTAGTTAACTGATACTATGATATGCAATACTACATGATTATGCTAAAAATGATTATGCTATATGATATTTGCTATTTACTATTTTCTATTTGCTTCAAAAACTCACGGATGCATATGATTGATTTGAAGACTCTTGAAGTCTCTTAAAGTCTAACTCTCTCTCAACTAAAGCTCTTGATTTTATAGACTTTGAGAGGATTAGATGATGTGGCTCAGATCAACGGTCCTGATCAAATCTACAAATTTGAATGGTTGTGAGAAAAGTTGAAGGTTGAGAGAAAGGGGGAAGGAGAAGACAAGTGTCACTCATCTCACCTTGACTGGGTTGCTGACTGAGAGAATCTAGGGATGGTTGGAGGAAATTTAGGCATGAGAGGACAATTGGACTCAAGTCCTTCCTAAGATGTAGGAATGTTGGAGAGAATATAGAAAATGGTTATGAAATATGTGTACGTACACAATTTTCATTAAGTTTGGAAGTTGAAGATAAATGATAAATTAATATTTAAGAAATATTAATTTCCTTACCCACATGTTTGATGAGTTGGCAAAGGGAAGATGAAGTGGAGATGGAAGGTGAGTTGAAAAAGGGATTAAATAATTTAGGAAATCTTTTAATATTTGAGACTATAGGATAGGAGAATAACTATTAAATATTAGATATTTAATTGTTTGGAGGAGATAATTAAATATTAGATATTTAATTAACTTGGTTAGAGGAATAATTAAATATTAGATATTTAATTAATTAGAGGAAATGAATTAATTAATAAAATATTAATTAATAGAAAGACATGAAAATGAATTAAATAAATTAATCTTTTCAAATTAACTATTTAATAGAAGAATAATTATTAAATAAATATTAAATATTTATTTAACTACTCATAGCCAATTTTTATGTGTATACATTTTTCCCCTCTTTGAAATGATGTTAAAACAACATTGTTTCAAATATTAAATCAAGTCTCGATAGTGTGCCTGATGAAGATGAAAATCCTGATTGTGTGCCCCAGATACTGAATTTTGGATATTGATCTGATGATGATGCCCCCTCGAGAGATCATTTGTGTATTAAAGACATGGATGATCTCTCTATAGAAGAAGAATATTATATGAAAAATAGATTGCAAATTGATCAGATAAATTAGATTGATAAGATTGACTGGATTGAGATCAAGTCTGGTTTTAGGAAGGACACATCCTGTATAAGATAAAAGATGATCAAAATGTCTAGTTTCAGGAAAGTTACATCCTGTATAAGACATGATAGATGATCAAAACGTCTAGTTTCAGGAAAGATACATCCTATATAAGATATGATAAATGATCAAAACATCTGGTTTCAGGAAAGATACATCCTATATAAGACTTGATAGATGATAGTTGAATGAGTGATGAAGATATTAAATTGAAAAATGATTCTATTGGATGATGATGCTAGTGTAGGTAGAGGCCTGGACGGAGGGGAGGTCAACTGAGAGTCTGTGGAGGACTGTTTGGACCGACTGGTAGGATTGAGAGAGTACATCCTATGGGTGGGAGGGATGTTGGATAGATTGGAAGGGAGCATGGTAGGGCAGGCATGAGATCACCAAGAGGGTTGCCATTGACAGGAGTCAGGGTGACTGGACTGGATGGGGGTTGCAGGAGAGGCATTGATTTTGGATAGATTTTGTTAGATCCTAGGGTTATTGTAGTGCATGGTGGAGATGATGAGGATCCTGAGGATCATGTTCTCCTAATTAGACAATGGGTTCAAAGAGTTACTTGGACCGAGAGTGCATGATATGCCAAAGCAGGATGCACCAGAGCATGATGTGTCAGGGCAGGATACTATAGACAGTCTGAGAGCACAGATTGATCATCTTCGAGCACAAGTGTAGACTCTTATGACTGGGTGGGATAGAGATGTTAGGAGACAACAGGATACTTAGGGCCTTCTTGATCATATTCAGTAGGTTGGATCAGGTACTCTCTTGGCTAACACTGTTAGAGAATTATTTCGGGCTGGGAAGGGCACTTCCCACTGGCGATGATGATATGAGGAGGCAGTTACAGAGAGCCAAAGAGCAGGTAGTTATCATACCACCGTGTTGATGGATACTAGAAGTGGTGGGGTCATGGGGCCTCCTCAGAGGAGTAGTAATCATGGGAGACAGACATCTAGAGGATCTTCTCTCCCACAGCCACAGAGACGGACAAAGTCAAGTGGTAGTTTTACAGGACAGTCGTGGCTTGATTTGAGGCACTTGTATTGTTTATTTGATATCATTGTATACTTGGACTTTTATTGTTTTATGATGATCTATATGCAGACATGGATTCTATATGATGATGATATTTATTATGTCTTTTACTTTTATTTGATGATCTATATGCCTTGATTATATGGATGATGTTTCTTTATGCATGTTATTCTATGTGATGATGATATGGATGCAATTTATATGTTTTTGTATTTATTTTTGGTTTTGGATGCAAATAAAAATGATGACTATCTTTAAATGCAATGATCTATATGGAATGCAAAAGAATGATTGTTTTAATGCTTATGATGATGATGATGTAAATACAAATGATCTATATATGAAATGTTTTTATATTTTTATATGCAATGTTTATAATGAATATGAATCTAAGTGTAAAGATGCAACTAAATGATCGTTAATGGAATGATAATGCAAATAATAATGATGATACACTACATGATGAATGAAATACACTTAAATGAATGCAAATTAATGCAATGATAAAATGCAACTAAATGAAATGGATGATGATTAAAATGATTCTAAAAAAATGAATGCACGTATAATGATCAAATGAATATTGTTTTTTGTTTGTCCAAATATACTCAATCTTTATTTATGACCGTTGTTCTGTTAATGAAACGATATGCTTATATTGAAACTGACCATGAATTCCTTATAATGCAGACAAATAATGAACTAATGAAATGATCTAACTAAAAATTGTACTGCCATTCTTCATATGCGATCTTGTAACAGTGCTTGATTTCATCATTGAGCTTTAAATGTTGTAAGAAAATACAAGCAACTTGACATAATGATTCAAGATTACCTAAGTATTTCTTACATGGATTTTGATATAGAAAGTTAATAAAAGCAACTTGATATAATGGATCAAGTTGACCTGAGTATTGCTTGCAGAACAGTCAAGGATTATCTCCTTTCATGCATGACTTGGAACGTCCTCCTTGATCTTTTCCCAATCATATCCTGAGACAAGTTCATACCATAGTAAGAGATAAACCACAGACAAAAATCAAAGAAAAATAATCATGCCCCATCATAGCTTCTCTAGTCATGGACATCCTTGAGTTGCATAGAGTACATGATTAGCAACAAAATCAAGATATAAACATTGAATCTTGTATGTCATTCACATGTTCTTATGGTCATTAACTGATATAATCATCTTGATGAATGATCTTTGATAATCCTTTATTACTTGCTGATTGATTCTTCATTTTCCTGAGTTTCATGATTCAGTTGTTGATGAAATGCCTTGATTTTTGTTGCTTTGTTGCTCGTTATCTATTTCAAAATCCTAGGCATTTTTATTTTTTCTAAGTTTTCCGAATGTTTTGGGATTTTCAAATATGCAAAAGGTCACCTTAGCAAAAGGAATTAGGATTTTTCCCCCAACGGAAACAAAAATTTATTATGGATGTATGAGTTGATCAAGATCTAAACCATGGCGGGATAGAAATGCAAATTGATTGATTCTGATAAAATCTAGGATAGTGACTACGACAAGTATGTCAAATATTGATAACTATTGGTAAGCTGCATATTTCTTGCTAAATGGTTTAGAACAATGGATGTGAAAGATGGAATGGATAAGCTAAGATATGAAGGAAGCGATAGATGCGATAGGATGGAGTGGATAGGTGCACAAAGAGGTCTCATAGATTGAGGAACCTACTTCTTAGATAGTGCCTATTTACCTGGTTTTCACCATCTAAATTTATTGCATTTTTTTGGATTTGATATGCTTTTTATTTTTTTTCAGGACTTTATATGCTTTTTGTTGATTTTCTCAGGACTGTATATCTCAAGCATAGAATTTCTTGAGATGGATAGAATTGATAGGTTCATCAAACCAATCACCTTTAGGGGTAGATAACTTGTATGCTCCTGATCCATATGTTGCTACTATGACAAAAGGTCCTAACCAATTTGGTTCAAATTTTCCCTTCTTTTCCCGGTCTTGCTGATTTCTTGGATTCTCCCTTAGAACTATATCTCCAATCTAGAAAATACATGGTTTGACTTTGTGGTTATAGCTTCTTGCCATTCTTTGTTGGTATACTTTCAAATGTTCTGTTGCATTTTGGCAACATTCCTGAATCAGTCGTAGTTCCTGGAGTCGAGAGACTCGTTCTTCTTCTTTTGGTATAAGATCATGCAAGGATACTCGTAGAGAAGGTATCTCTACTTCTATAGGTAATATAGCTTCTGAACCATAGACCAAACAATATGGAGTTTCCCCTGTTGGAGTGCAAACACTAGTTTGGTATGCCCAAAGAGCAGGATTTAGCTGAATGTGCCAGTCTTTTCCAGCTTCATTGACTGTTTTCTTTAAGATTTTCAAAATAGTTTTGTTTGATGCCTCAGCTTGACCATTACCTTGTGGATAGTATGGAGTAGAGAACCTATGTTGGATATGAAACTATTCATGAAGAGGATTAAAGACTAGTGAGGTGGATTAGATAACAAATATTCAAATCAAACATATAATCACATGAAATCCAAAGACATAATTTGAAATGCTCAAAACAAGGATAAAATGCATATACCTCACAAATCAATACCTTCTCCTTCGGATGGAGCTTGATGAAGTGAAGGCACCCTTGGATGATGCTCCACTTGATGTGCTCCTCTTGCTTGCTTGATGTGGATGGCTCTCCTTTGTGCTCAACAAGATAGATTGATGGATTATTGGATTGTTGGATTTGAGTGATGGATTATGAATTTGATAGATTTGAGAGAGGATTTAGAAGAGGATGAGAGGAGAATAGAGCAGCATGAGGATGCATGAGAAGTGGATCTATTGTGAGGATAATAGGCTCCAATTTATAGATTGGAGAAGGCCAATGAAGGGCCAAGATTGATTTGAGGCATGGATCAAGGGTGCCTTGGGAAAATAAACAGGAATATAAAATTCCTTTGGAAAAGGGGGGAGAAATTTGAATTTCAAACTTGAGGAATTAAAAATTCCAAAATAAGGATGCATTGAGGGATTCAAAGAAATTTGAATTTCTTTGAGAGACTCAATGTTGATGTGAGATGAGTGGGAATTAAAAATTGGAGATTAATGATAAGCATGATTATGAGAGATTCTGGAAGAATTAATTAGGCTAAGTGGGATTAGGAAAAGTGATTTGTAGGAATCACATGACTAGGTTAATTAATTAAAACTAATTAACTGAGAGGGTTTAGAGGAAATAACTATTGAGATGACTTTAGAAAAATAGGGGAATAATTAATTTATTTGATAAATTAATTATTGGACTATAGCGACAGGATTAATTAAATTAGATTTAATTGATTCTGAGAGGAATAAGGATAACACAATTAAAGTCAATTAATTATTTTGATAGGCTTAAATTAATTAAATATTAATTTTAGGTATCTACAGTTCACATATCTCTTTCACTTCTTGATTTTTGAATGGTCTTCCATTATCAGTGATAATGGTCATAGGAACTCCATAGTGACGGATTATATAATTCAAGATGAATGATGATATTTGTTTTCATGTCACTATTGTTAAAGGCGCTGCTTCAATCCACTTAGTGAAATATTCAGTAGCAATCAAAATGAACTTATGTTTGTTAGAAGATGAGGGATTGATCTTTCCTACCAAATCAAGGCCCCATTGTGAAAATGGCCATGATCCCATCATAGGATATAACTCGTGCTGGTGCATGAATGAGATTTTCATGGATCTGGCATTGTTTACATTTTCTAGCATAGGTGAATGAATCTCTTTCCATAGTAGGGCAAAAGTAACCCATACGAAGAAGTTTCTTAGCCAATGTTAAACCACTTGAGTGTGTACCACAAATACCCGCATGAATGTCATTAAGAACTCTCTCAGATTCGTCCTTTTCAAGACATCTCAACAAAGTACCATCTAGACCATACCTATATAGGATATCAGTAATAATAGTATAGTGAGAGGACTGATGGATAAAGTTTCTTCGTTGATTATGAGATAATTCAAGAGGAAGGATATGATCTTTCAAATATTGGTAGGTTTGACCGTATAAGGATTGACTGGTTCCTGATATATGACAAATTTGATAGGTATACTGGGATTGGATGTTAGGGGTTAAGATATCTTCCATGAGAAACTTGTAATGTTGTTGATTCTCTTTATTTTGAAAGAGAGATGTTATTGTAGCCATTGCATCTGCTGCTTTATTCTCATTTCTAGGAATCTGGGTGAATGTGATTTCTTTAAAGTGTCCTTTAAATTCCTCTATCAGTTGTTTGTATGGCATAATCTTATCATCCTTTGTTTGATATTCATCATTTATTTGATTAATGACAAGTTGTGAATCACCATAGACATGTAGTTCTTTGATATTCCATTCAATGGCCATTTTAAGCCCTATAGCCAATGCTTCATACTCTGCAGTATTATTGGTGCATGGAAACCGCAGTCTATATGATTTCAGAATTGTGTGTCCTTGAGGTGTGATGGAAAATATTCCTGCACCTGATCCATATTGAGTATAAGAACCATCAAAGTACAATTCCCAAAAGTTTGTACTTACTGTCAAGATATCTATATCAGGAAATTCGATGTGCAAAGGCATGTTATTTTGTAAAGGTGCATCAGCCAATTGATCAACAATGACTTGTCCCTTAATATCTTTCCAGTCAACATATTCTATGTCAAATTCACTTAGTATCATAACCCATTTGGCTAGTCTCCCTGTCAATATTGACTTGCTCAACAAATATTTGAGAGGATCTATCTTTGCTATTAGTTTCACAGAATGAATCAACATATAATGTCGTAGCTTTTGAGTGGAAAATACAACTCCTAGACATATCTTTTCAATTGAGGAATAATTTAATTCATAACCAACAAGTGTTATGCTGATATAATAAACTGCTCTTTCTTTTCCTTCATCATCATGTTGAGATAGGAGAGTGCCTAATGATACACTTGTTGTTGAGACATAGAGTAACAATGGTTTCCCTTTGGCTGGTGATATCAGTACTGGAGAACTCATAAGATATTCTTGTATTTGCAAGAAAGCTTGTTCATATTTTGTATCCCATTTGAATGGAACATTTTTATGTAGAAGATGAGTAAATGGAAGGCATCTATCGACCAACTGAGAAACAAATCTTCTGATTGATTGTAACCTTCCTTGTAAAGATCGCAATTGACTTATGTTCTTGGGTGACTCTATCTCCATGATAGCTTTAACTTTTTTAGGATCTACTTCAATGCGATGAGCTGATATAATGTACTCAAGGAGCTTTCCAGAGGTTACCCCAAATGCACATTTCTTTGGATTTAATCTTAATTAATATCTTTCCAGCCTATCAAAAATCTTGCTTAGAATGTTCAAATGTTCTTTTCTTGTGTGAGATTTTGCAAGAATGTCATCAACATAATCTTCCATAAATGTATGCATCATATCATGGAAAATTGTCATCATAGCCCTTTGATAAGTCGCTCCTGCATTCTTAAACCCAAATGGCATAACATTCCAACAATATGTTCCCCACGCACAGGTGAAAGTTGTTTTCTCTTGATCTTCAGGTGCGATTCTTATTTGATTATATCCTGAGAAGCCATCCATTAATGAAAAAATCTCATGTCCTACTGATAAGTCCACTATGATATCAATGTTTGGTAGTGGGAAATCATCTTTTGGACATGCTTTATTTAGATCTCTGAAATCTGTACAGACCCTTATGCTTTTATCTAGTTTTGATACTGGTACAATACTTGAAACCCATTCTGGATAAGCAACGGGTCTTATGAAACCCACTTCTAATAGCTTCTTCAGTTCGGTTTTTACAAGGAGAGCAATATGCGGATGCATCTTTCTTAGCTTCTGCTTAACGGGTTTTTCTTTCAAATCTACATTAAGATGGTGCATGATAAGATCTAGGTTAATTCCTGGCATATCTGCATAAGACCAAGAAATTTTTTTTTGTTTTTGCATAAAGAATTTCATGTATTCTTTCCTCTCGTTTTTCAGATAACGAGGCAACAAAATGAAGTATTTTAGGATCTTTTGATGTACCAATGTTTACTGCTTCTATTGGTTCTATCTAGATAGCATATCTCTCTTGAAAATATGCATGAAGAATGTCAAACTTTCCATCTTCTGGTGCATCAAGGAGGTTTTCACCATCAGATATGTCCTTTGTTTTCTCTTTTGATTGATCTAATGTTGCCATGAAATGGTTTTCAACAATAGGTCTCTTTACTTGTTTTATTTCACTTTTGCAACTGGAAAATTTGGCATTCTCTTGCCTATGAGAAACATCACTTGATTCTACAATGGAAGATATCTTAGGTGGGATGGGTTCAACAACATTAAGGTACACAACTAAGTCATGATCATTAGAAAATACATTCAGTTCAGGGTTGTATAAATTATCCCAATCAATTAGTTCAGGATGCAGAACGGGTAAATCATAATCACTGTCATCTTTAGGTGTTTCAACGTTCATTTCATAATGATCATAATTTAGCATAGAATAGGTATTGTCATAGATTAAATGTTTTTGAGAATTGTCTTTCTCAAGCGTTTCCGAATTAGTCTTAACAAAATTAATATTAGCATTTTGTAGTTCACACTTAAGTGGTTCTTCAACTGATGTTTGTCCCTTAAATGAATGGATTATATTAATACACACATCTTTAACACTACAAATTCCTTTTTGATTGACCTCATTTGTATTTAGAAGTTGACATATTTGTGCACATGGTAAAGTGGATTCTTTTAATAGATTTTGTCTCCTTTCAAACTCAACTTCTTCAGGACTAATAGTCAATCTATCTTGACTATCTCTTATTTCTTCTATGGTTCTTCAATATCTAACTTTTGTTTGCGCTTCTTGTGGCATTTCTTCTCTGTCTTTGTCATTCCCTTTTCTTTTTGCATATGCCTCTTTTCTCTGAATTCTTAGTTTCTCTTGTCTTCTTTCTAACTTCATCTTTTGTTCTGCAATAGACAAGTCTTCTTTCGTGATAGCTACTTGATCTTCATTGTGTTCCTTACTTGATGTAGTGGATAAGGCATCTAGAATCCATTCATATTCATTGGAATCTATCTCTGAATCCTGATCTAAGATTACTCCACTATACCATACTGGAATATCATACGGTGCAAAAAGTTCTCTGATTTCTGTCATCTCTATTTTTACTGCTTCTGGAATATCTTCTTCAAATTTTGCCTTTGTTTGTATTTTTAGAACTTGTTCACAACATTTTTCTTCACCTTGGATGATAATATCCTCCTCTTTCTTTTCATGTTCTTCTTGCTTCTTTTGTTTATTGGTTACTGTTTCGACCGCTTGATGTAGCTTTTCTTGCCAATTTTCTTCTTTAGAAACTGATTTATTTCTCCATTTTCGTTGTTGATGATTATGTTTCTTGTGATTAGACTTTAGATATCCCAACCTAGATTTATCTTCTGTGGATTGTGAGTGCGAACAAATAGGTTTTGAAATACCTTGATGTTGCTTACCAATTGGTCCTTTTCCTTCATATCCCATCTTTTGCATGATTTCATATCCTTTGCCATATTGTTTTATCGAAGTATTGACTTTTGTTGTTGTTGCTATAGTTTTGTCATCCTTGTACAACCAACCAAGAATGTCTTTGTCTTTAGATTCTTCTTCAAGAGTTCCAGCACTAACAAATGTTCCTTTAAACATATGTTTTGATTTTTCTGATGGCTTTGATTGAATATCCATAGGCTTTCCATATGACTTAAGGGAAAGTGGAAAATTATGCAAAGAATATTTCCTTCATCATTTAACTTGAGCTTTTCTTCAAAAGTTTCCCATAACTTTGCTTGAATTTCTTTCGTAGGATATACTGATTCTCTGTTATGCAAAATTCTTGTATCTTGTGCAGGTTTTAAATTATTGCAATATTGACTGGAATCTGCAATTATAGTGATTTCTTTTCCTTCATGAGGAAATTTCACACATTGATGATATGTAGAAGGAACTGTTTGAATCTTGTGAATCCATGGCCTTCCTAGAAGAATGTTGTAAGAGAGGTTCAAATCTAAAACTTGACACAATGTATCCTTTTCCAAAGGTCCTATCCTTATTGGTAGCACAACAGTTCCTTTAGAAGAACATTCTGCTTCATCATAAGCTTTGATGGTTATTTTCTTTTTTGGGTCTACTGCATTCTCTGAATATCCCAAAGCTTTTATCAAACTTAATGCACAAATGTTTAAGCCAGCTCCTCCATCTATGAGCACACGTTTGACACAAGTTTTATTTATGGAGAGTTCAACATGTAAAGGAGCATTGTGAGGATGATGTAAGGATGTGTCATCATTTTCAGAAAATGATAAGCAATGAGGAGTCATGAGGTGTCCTACCATGTTTTGGAACTAATCTACGTCAAAATCTTTTGAAACTATTGTTTCCACTAAAGCTTTCTCCAAAATTTCTTTATGCATAGGTGAAACCTTGAGAAGTTCTAGAATTGATATTTGAGTGGGTATTCGTTGTAATTGCTCTACTAAATTGTATTGTTATGATGTGGATGTTGGGTCTTTTGCTATACCTAGAAAGGTAACCTTTACTTTGCTTCTCGTGATAACATTGATTGGTTCTGAAGATGGATTTTTGTTAAAAATGATCACATTTACTACATCCTCATATGCATAAGTATAATTCACTTTGGCTTTTCCCTTATCATCTTTTAATTGAGAGGATTCACGTTTATCATAATTCAGAAGTGGAGTTTTGAAAGCCAAGTGTGATTCATTTGTTTTATGGCTATCCACTATAATGGTTTCATTATTGATTAGATCTTGGATAAGGTGTTTCAATCTTTGACAATCATTTGTTAGGTGTCCTTTATTTTGATGATAATTGCAAAAATGATTGTCATTCCACCAATTGGGCTTGACTGGTGGTTCATAACTTCTTGTTTCTAGTAAAATAATCAATTTGTTAGAAAGTAAAGTTTTTAGAGCCGATTCCAAAGATTCTCCAATGTTTGTGAATTTCCTCCACAGATTGGAGAAAAAGGACTTGGCTTTATTGTTTTTTGGATTGTTATTGCTTGGGTTTTGACTTGATAGATTGAAAATTGGTTGTTGTTGTTTTGTAGTACTATCATCGTCATTCCCTTCATTGCTGACATTCCTATTCTTTGACCAGAACTTGGGTTTTCCATTGTTGTTGTTGTTGTTGTTGTTATATGAATTATTGTAAAGTTTTAGCTCTCATTTCTTTATCATTGCGTTCTCTATTTTTAGACCATTCTCGATCATTTTGGCAATTATTGTAAAGTTTTAGCTCTCCTTTCTTTATCCTTAGTCGATAACTCATTTCACTAATAAGATTATCAATGAATATGTCCATTTTTTCTTGATCAGTACATCTCGGGGATACCTGTTAAACATGCATTTCCATCATTGTAAGAAAATCATAAAGGATTCACTATTCTTTTGTTTAACATTGCAAAGATCTAGCATTGTTATTTCATTCCTTATATTGTAGGAATATTGTAAAATAAACCTATTCACAAGTTCTTCAAAGGATTTGATTCCGGATGGTAAACTTGAAAACCACTCCATTGATTGTCCATTTAAACTCCTAGGAAAAAGACGCATAAGGTTAGTTTCATCATGAGAAAATTCCATTCTCATAGTACAAAACTCCCTAATGTGATCTTGAGGATCAGATTTTCCATCGTATTTGTCATATTTAGGAATCTCCCAATAATGCGGAAATGGTATCATATTCAAATTTTTATCAAAAGGATATGGGCATATATATTCTAATGAATATTTCTTGTAGCTTGTCCTATTTTTCATATCTTGTATCTATTGTTGTAGAGTTTGTATTTGTTGAGTAAGGTTTGATAATGGATTGTCCACATAGTTTCTCCTTGTTTCTTCGTGAGCTCTCTTATCACTACGCTCTTTTCTTTTGTCATCCCTCTCTTTCCTTGTTTCTTCATTGCTTTCTTTGTTTACATCTTCGTTATTTGGCTCATTTGTGTTTTGGGTGTTAGTTGCCTCCACATCTTGTTTCAAGCTTTCTATGTTAAAGTCTTGTGGTAGTTTAGCTCCAGATTTTGCCAACATCAAAAGATATTTTTCTTTTTGTTTTGCTAACAATTTTTCCATTAGCCTATCAAATTTGAAACCTTTCTCAATGTCTCTAATAGTGCTATTGACCGCTTCTTCATCAACAACGGTAAATCCAAGAGTGTGAAATACGGGAATATCTTCTTCCTCCATTTGTTGTTGTTTTCTAAGTTGTTCATGTTGTGCTCTAGTCCAAACTAGCATGTGATTATTTCAAAGTTATTGAATGTTCCAAAGGACAAAGTCAATAGATGATTATTGGTTTAGGAAGATATGCTTTGTTGATCTTACCACTATTGTTTGTTTGTTGGGATAAAGTGTATCTTTGTTGAAAAGCACGTCTATGCAAAATTTCACTGTCAAATTTTGTACTGCAACCACGTAGTTAGTGACAAAAACGGTGTAGGAATGTCCTATGTTTCAATAAGATCTTGCAATTGATATAAAATAATCTTATCCTTTTCTGAGTAGCTTTATTGTTAGGCCCAATATAGAAAGCTAATGTACTAAGAGGGGAGGGGTGAATTAGTACTCCAAAACTTTTCTTTGATAATAACCTTACTGTTATGCATAGATAGAATAGTGCAGTAACATAAAATAAAACTATAATCAACAGATAACAATCATACATGATTCACTCCATAACACATATATTTTGGTCACACAGAAACTCTTGGTTAGAGAGAAAAACTGCGGTGGGGATGGCACCCACAACTTCACTACTACAATAATAAAGAATGCTCGGTTAGAGCTACATTTAGCTATTTCTGATAGCTTACCCTGTTAGGAGTATCAAGATTAGTTAGATCTACCTTACTAAAGGATTTTTACAACACTATATCAGTGTAGCACCTGGTTAAAGGATTTACAATTTATAGACTTGGTTAGAGTATTTTACCCTGTTAAAGGTTTCTCTTACAACTTCAAAATATTACAATATAATCATTACAAATATCTGCAACTTCACATTTGAAATGCTAAAGCAGATTCTATGTGCTCTGAATAAGATTACCTAGCTTGTAGCATACCTTGGTAACCCATAATGAAACTCAATAAACCCTTCTGTTTACTTTGTTCTTTGACTATTCACTGATATCCTTCTCGGTGACCTCTCTATGTCTCTGTAACAGTCTTCCTTCATGCATACACACTGTTATCTCATTGCATAACATATTGCATATCATATATCTAACCCTAGAATCATGCTGTATAAATAGATCTCTTACAGCAGTGATCTGATTCATTACTTCGATCTTACAAAAAGATTCTTTGAATGAATAACTAAACAAAATATCTCATTGGTTAGATTGACCTTGTAATCATACACAATCTCCTAATGCAATTCCCAATGCAAAAATGGTTAGATGTGCCTCGATCTTGTAACACGTTTTCATGTGCATGTCCAAGTTCAATGTATCTGGTAAAACGTTTCACTCGGTGAATATCAATTCAGTGAGTTAACTTTACCACTCGGTAGCCATGAAACTTTACTCAGTAAACAGCTCGGTGAATACTGTGTTCTGTGACTACTTTCTTCTGTAACCGACTAGACTGTTCATACCGACTTCTCTGTGTGTACCAACTGCATGATTCGGTAATACTAACCGACTAGAATATAGTATGACTTTGGATATGAAACTAATGGCAGTTTGATAAGTAGTAATAATCTCCCCTTTTGACATTAGTTGAGATGTTTGACAAAAACTACTTACAAAGTCATAACTCAAAAAAAATATACTTGACAAAATGACTATACTTTGACAATATGTACAATAGTCAATAGTATGTGTAGATATACTCCCCTTATCATTATTCTATACATAACTCTAAATTTTGCATGTTCGGTTATGTTCTATACTTGTGTGCTCTGAATGCTCTGTATATTCTGCTTAGTATACTCCCCTTGTATACAATACTCAAAATTGTGTTATCAAAACTGTATTACTCTCCAAGTGTAGAATTACTCCCCCTTTGTTGGGCTTTCCTCTATGTAGTATCATAATATCACTCCCCCTTTTTGACAAACATTAAAAACCTAATTTCCATCCGGAGGTGGTAACTGATCAAAAATAGTATTATACTTGGTCTGGGCATCGGTGAGGGCGACTAAGAGTGAGTCCTTGAGACTTTCCATTAAGGAGTTTTGAGCTTGAATATCAGATAAGAGTGATATCAAGCCATCAAGAGTGCTTCCCTCTTGTGTAGTTGATAAGCTTGTAGCTTGGTTGAACTGCTCCTATACTGATGAGAGATGAGGAAGGAATAATGTTTGAAGGGTCATTATATCCATCCTAATTTTATGCTCTTCGTTCCTCAGTTCAAACTATTGAGCCATGAGCTGTTGTAGCTTTTTGTAAAAATTTTGAACTGAATTAGGCTCAGTGGTCAACTTAGATGAGAAACTAGTGATCTCTTTCTCAAATGCATCAATTTTATTTTTGATGTCTTTAATAAATAAAGAGAATGTACACAATTTCTAGAATAAATAAAGAATGTGCTTGAGTTGAGGGGACAACTCAGCAATGAATTTGACAAGTTTTACCTTGCCAATAACAATTGATTTTTGGACTTCCTCTATCATTTTTGTTGTGAGCTCTTTATCCTTGATCTTGCTTAAGTACTTTGATGCATCAACTCCAGATGTTTCAATCTGATTAAGGAGTTCATCCAACTGAATATGGATGGCTGCATCGGTTGACATTGTTGCTGATGGTAGCATTTCTGTGAGTAGTGTCCTAACCTTCTGAAGTATTTTATTCTTTTTTTGTATGGCCAATTGCTTCTCCTGTTCGGCCTTTACTTTGCATAGTTCACCGAATTCAGTGAGTGTTTTCCCTTTCAATTTGGAAATGTCGACATTGGGCAACACGATCGGTTTAGATAAGTCAAATTTAAAACCATGCTTTCTCACCTTCTTCTCTTTTCCTTTGGTCTGTGGCACTAAGACAAGTGCTTGTGAGGCTTGTTGACCCTCGATAGGTTGCTCAGTAGATGCAACACTTTGGTCTATTCCTATAGCAGTTACAGTGTCTTTGGGTGTCTCAGTGCTAGGGGTCTCAGTTGTAATATTTGCAGTGCTTTTCTGTGCTTGAGACGTCTGTTCTTTGGTTGTGTCTACTACAGCTTCAGATTTGTTACTTGTATCTTCTGCAGCTTCAGATTTGTTACCTTCGGTAACTTGCTTGGTGTCCTTGGGAGCTTTGGTTGAGACTGGTGGCTTCACCAGCGGATAAGGCTAAACTTGTTCTAAGACAGATTCACTAGAGACAAGTTTTGCATAAGTGGAGCCCTCAATCATTTCCTGCTCTGGTGCTGCTTCATCCATTACATCTTCATCAATTTGTATAGTGTCAACCGGGTCTGGACCTTTCTCGGTGACATCTGAATCTTGCTCGGTGACATCAGCAATTTAAATTTGAGATTGCTCACCGACATCCTTTTGTTTGAAGATCTCCTGCCACTTGGCTTTAGTCTCATTTTCCACATCAATATATAGCCCATTCATTAATTTTAAGGCTCTCTATTTCACAAGAAATTTTGAATTGTATGTGATCAGATGCTCCTTAATTTCGCCTATGGACATGTCAGGAAATAAATGGATGAGACTTCTTTCTCTTATTTGTCTCTCTGAATCCATTGCATATTTCCATCTCTTATCAATATGTGAGTAGAGTTCACTCAGAAGTGACTTTGCTAGTTCTAATGGTGCTAACCGAAACTTCAAAAGTGTACATATGACAACTTCTTCAATCTATCATTTCTCATCATTATTCCTAGTCTCATACTTAACATATCTGAATCCTGCAAATCCACCATATTCTTTGAGATTGGCACAAAAGTTTTCAACACTGTGAATGTTTACCTTTTTGCTTTTCACAATTTGGAATTTGTTTGCATCATCAGACTCTTTATCACTCGACTCTTTTGCCAAAATGAGTCTCCGAGTAGATTTCTTGTAAGTCTTAGTTACCTTAGGAACGACAATAGTCTTTTGTTTCTTGCTCGGTGATGCAGCTGATGCTCTGGTGTTGGGTCTCTTTGCTGGTGGAGTCGGTAGGGCCTTTGTGATGTCCTGTTTCTTTCTTTTTAGAAATTTTCCCTTTGGCAACTCTATGCTCAATGTTATTGTAGCCTCCTGTGCTTCTGATTCTTCCTTGGTAATGGCAAGATTGCCTTTGACAAGTGTAGAGGAGGATTCTTCTCTGAATTTCTCAGATAAGGCCTTTATCATCTTTGTAGCTTTTCTTGTAGCCTTAGGAACTACAATGCTCATTTTTACTTTCTCCTTCACCTCTTCATAGGTTCCATACCTTAGTTTAGTTGCATGCCTTGGCAATGATAGATGGGCATCAATTTGTTGCTGTGTGATATCATAATCAATTTCATAACCCATTGGTAGCAATGATTGGGTCCTCGGTTCAACAGCATTTACATAGCAATAATCAGTGTCGACTTCAAAACATATATTGTTCTTGTATTTTTTGACTAGCTATGGTGGGATCCTGTACCTATTGTGCATTTTCTCTTGGAATTTACTAAAGTAATCATCCACGATATCATTGAAGTTATCTCCTAACTTCTTCATGTAGTCATTGATCTGATGGGTGATAGGTCAGTGTAGCTCCCATACTACTTTACCGACTGAGGGAAAGAACTTCTCAAAATAGAAAAACATACATACAAGTAGTGAACCAAACTTTAGTGTGTTTGCCGAGTTGTTCTTCTTCGGCTTCCTTATTGTGTTCAGGTTCTCAAACAAGTTCTTTAGTAGCACTTCACATAAGTCTACTTTCATTCCCTTCTTCACTATTTTGTAGGCTAGGTCCACTGCAGCACATGGTACACTATTTTCCCTTTCAGATTGGAATCAACAGTAACCAATAACTCTGATTGCAAATTTTAGTTCAACATCAGTGACATTATTCAATTTAGTCCTCGGTAATCGGATTCTACTCCGGTTAGATTGATTAGCTCCTTTTGTGATATCCTTTTCTATGCATGAGCATGATCGTAGATGGGATATCTGGTGATCAGGTGAATGACTTCCTTCATGATCTTGAATGGTTTCTCTTGTAGCCACATGAAATCATCATGTACTCTGCTCAATACAAACTTAACCCACTGGGGTTTGAACACACGAGGATAGACTAGGGCTTTAGTTAATCCCTTGATTCTGATATGCTCAAATTTGCTATCCAGTTTGCCATCAGTGCACAGTTCATCATATGTGTCACTAATCTCTACATGACCGAGTTCCTCAACACGACATTTGGTAAAGAATCTGACATCTTCTACCAACAAGACTCGATCCGGGATGAGTGAAAATGCAGTTTTATCATCCGGTTCTAAGGCAACTTTTGGAGTTAGGGAATATTTCAGCGAGGGCTTCTCCACATTTTGGACAACTACAGGGTCTTGGATCTTGGGCACCATGGTAGATCTTGGGTAAAATTTGACAACTTATCCTTAGGGTTTACAAGTGACTGACTTTTCACAGTCGATAGACAATAGCAATTTGACTAGATCGGAAACCAGCTAAACAATGTGAATAGATTGATGTAAATACCTCAAAATTCGCTATGAATGAAGTTTGATCGCTTTGATTCGCTCTGCTCTACTTCTCAAAAACTTGGGTGAATGAAAATGACCGTGAAAACACTTTTAAGTACTCAAAAATACCTTATCGGGCTCCATGCAAGTTAGGTCAAGATATTAAATGCACTCGGTTCACCTTTTACCGATTTACTCCATTTTCTATTTTCACCAAGTACCCAACTTTGCTTTATTAACCGACTTGGCAGGTTTCCTGTATACACCGACTTGACAGGTTTCTTGTATGTAAACTGACTAATTGCATCTGAACTATGCAGATTTTGAATTCTGTTCATAATAGAATAGGAACTATTATGATTTAACTTTTAAAGAATGCAGTCCCTTCATACCTTTTCTTGACTAATTTGAAATAGGTGCACCTAACTTGGTAGGTAAGGTGCTTTCTTCATTAGACATAATTTCTTTCTTTTTCCAAATCATCTTGAATTTTTCTTTTATCTCTTCAGTGTCTCTTCTCGGTTGATCTCTGCAATCTCCAGCTAAATGTCCAGCTTTGTGACAATGAAAACATACCATACCGGGATTTCTCCATGATCTCCGGTTGTTCATTCCAAACCTTATAAAATAGTTGGCACTTATATGTCCATATCTTCCACAACATTCACACCATATCCTTGTATTGTAATCCCATAGTACTATTGCATATTGTTGGTAAGGATCTGTGTGAGTTTGGTAACCTCCAGTGTTTGCTCGGTGTGGATACTTCATGTAGTTCTTTTGCTTAAACCAGCACTTCTCGGTACTATGTCCATATCTATTGTAGTTTTTACAAAACCCTTTGAATTTTGCCTTTTGATGGTTGTTAATAGACTTTGTCCACAAAACCCTTTGAATTTTGCCTTTTGATGGTTGTTAATAGACTTTGTCCTACATTGATTAGGTATGTGACCATATTTATTGCAATTATAACAATATCCATTGGACTTAGAGATATTCGGTTGCTTACCTTTTCTGATCTAGCATATGTTGGCAGTATGACCTTGATTTCCACAGTAGTAGCAAATAGGCTTCTTCCTTTTGATGTTATTCCTTTTTCCAACTTGTTTTGATGATTCTCCTCTCTCAGTAGTATGAATTCCTTTCTCGATAGAGTCTTTTCCTTTGTAACCGAGTCCTCCATCTTTGTAGAGTCTTCTTGTATTTAGTTGCTCATCCAACATCTTTGATGCTTCATAACTTTTCTCCAATGATTCTTTGGATTTCTTCTTTGTTTCAAGTTCACCAGTCAACCTTGATACTTCAAGTTTCAATGATTGATTTTCATCATTCTTTAGAATTGCTTCGTGATGTGCATAACCTAGTTGATCTGTCATATTTTGCTGAATACCAATTAACCTTATGATTTCATCATCCTTATCAGATACTAGAGCTTGAAGTTGTTATTTCTCTCTTTGTAGATCTCTTGCTTTATCCTCAGCTATCCTTAATGCCTAGATGTTCAGTCATTTGTGTATTGAAATGTTCATGTTCTCTTTTCATTGCTTTTAGTTGATCAACCAATGCTTTGTTCTTTTCTTTCAACATTCCAATCATTTCTTCAGTTTCTTCAGATATACTATTCTTAGATGATGTCTCGATTTGTTCCACTAGCTCTTGAGAATCTTGTAAGTCATCAGATAATCTTCTCCTTACTTTCAGAGATTTTTGCATTTGCCTCTGCATGTCTGCAATCACTTGATTTGTATTATCCAGCTCTTCTTGAAGATGCACAAACCTCCGAGATTGTTTGTACCCTTCCATTGCTAATATCTTTCTCTTTAGGTAGTTAAACCTTTTTCCAAGATTCAGGCTTTGATACCAATTGTTAGGCCCAATATAGAAAGCTAATGTACTGAGAGGGGAGGGGTGAATCAGTACTCCAAAACTTTTCTTTGATAATAACCTTACTGTTATGCATAGACAGAATAGTGCAGTAACATAAAATAAAACTATAATCAACAGATAACAATCATACATGATTCACTCCATAACGCATATATTTTGGTCACGTAGAAACTCTTGGTTAGAGAGAAAAACTACGATGGGGATGGCACCCACAACTTCACTACTGCAATAATAAAGAATGGTCAGTTAGAGCTACATTTAGCTATTTCTGATAGCTTACCCTGTTAGGAGTATCAAGATCAGTTAGATCTACCTTACTAAAGGATTTTTATAACACTATATGAGTGTAGCACTTGGTTAAAGGATTTACAATTTATAGACTTGGTTAGAGTCTTTTACCCTGTTAAAGGTTTCTCTTACAACTTCAAAATATTACAATATAATCATTACAAATTCTGCAACTTTACATCTGAAATGCTAAAGCAAATTCTATGTGCTCTGAATAAGATTACCTAGCTTGTAGCATACCTTGGTAACCCATAATGAAACTCGGTAAACCCTTCTGTTTACTCTGTTCTTTGACTGTTCACTGATATCCTTCTCGGTGACCTCTCTGTGTCTCTGTAACAGTCTTCCTTCATGCATACACATTGTTATCTCATGCATATCATATTGCATATCATATATCTAACCCTAGAATCATGTTGTATAAATAGATCTCTTATAGCGGTGATCTGATTCATTGCTTCGATCTTACAAAAAGATTCTTTGAATGAATAACTAAACAAAATATCTCATCGGTTAGATTGACCTTGTAATCATACACAATCTCCTAATGCAATTCCCAATGCAAAAACGGTTAGATGTGCCTCGATCTTGTAACACGTTTTCATGTGCATGTCTAGGTTCAATGTATCTGGTAAAATGTTTCACTCGGTGAATATCAACTCGGTGAGTTAACTTTACCACTCGGTAGCCATGAAACTTTACTCGATAAACAACTCGGTGAATACTGTGTTCTGTGACTACTTTCTTCTATAACCGACTAGACTATTCATACCGACTTCTCTGTGTGTACCGACTGCATGATTCGGTAATACTAACCGACTAGAATATAGTATGACTTTGGATATGAAACTAATGGCAATTTGATAAGTAGTAACAATGTAGCTTTATAACTGGGTTTTCTTTTCTTAGGGTGATACTTAAAAGTCATATAAGCATTTGGCAATTCACAAGTTTGTTTGATTCCAATGTTAGTGCAATTTTGGTTTTGATATAACCTAGGTTCAAAATAGGAAAGATATATCCAAGATTAGGAACCTAGTATAGATTTGATCAAGCTTCCTGATAGAGGATTTGATTATCCTGATGAGAAACTTGACAAATATGTTGATTTTTGCACTTAAGATGGTTGAATCGATAGCTTGTTTAAATGTTGATGTTTATAGAACCTTTTGAGTATAACCTGTTAGATTAGTAACCTAGTTGTTTGAGCTAGTTCAAAAATACATGGTGGTTTAGAGACAAATCAACTTCAAGAATTGTTTTGATATTGATGTTTTGACACTTTGATCTTGATCTGGTATTTGAAGTGTTGGAGTGCTTTTTGTATTACCTTTTTTATCACACTTTTTCAGCAATTTGTTGGATTTTTCGCTCTCTTGTAGATGATAATTTTCTTCAATTTTTGAACATTTGGAACATGTTAAAGACATAGAAGACACAGTATCTAATAAATAAAATGCACAAGCAAGTACAATCCCTATGCCAGGCTGAGACAATAATTGTTGAATCTCATGTGGGGTTTCCCCCAAGGCTACGCTATTCAAAGCAGATATTTAGATGCTTGACCCCACTGGCTCCACCCTCAGCACTCACTTCTTCGGGACAGCCAAGCACCAATTTCCATGAAAACTCCTCATGGAAAACTTTATATCTCTACTAAGAACCATATGTATGTGAGCCGCTTCAGAGGTCTGACCTCCTGCGCCAACAACTAGAAGGATTTTGGCAACTAGTACAAGTGGTTTTTAGTAAAGGCTTCTAGTCATGTGACCATACATGTAACACTTTCGGCTCTGTAAATACAAAAGGTTCCCAGCCTATAGAGGTTACGCTCCATAGGGTTTATGGGGAAACATAGTCTTGGTATGAACTTATCAGCACATGTTGTTTGGGACTCTCGTCACAAACATGGTTTATTTATAGTGGATTGGAAGGACTCAGTATTAGCCCGTTTCCACTTTAGGTCTTTCCCCTCTCACTGGCCCCCTCAAGGCATCTTGGGAAGGAAGGCCCTCTAAAGGATTTAATTGCTTGAAATTAAAGAAAGCATAAAAGAGTGGGTTTGGCTTTTTGGTCACCCAATTAAGGGGAGAGCATATACCTACCACTTAAGACAAAGCAATCAAAGTTATTTTTAACTTTTTCAAAGCAATTGTTGGCTAAGTCCTATTTGGAGATGTTGCTCCAACAATCATTGTGTTTATTTTAGCCCTCTTAAAAGTCTATGTGCAACTATTTTAGAGAAAATACTAAAAAAAAATGCAAGTTGCATGTTGTCAATTCATTCTCTTAGTTAAACTAGATGAACAAGATATGATATGTTACTTCCCAAAACAAGACCTTTAATTACCTAGATGATGAAATGCATAAAATTTGTCTTAAATACAATCCTGCACATGCATGTTAGTAATTTGTAAAATCTGATTTCTTGGACATTCGGACCTGGAAGAAAATTTTGTTAGTTTTATAAACAAAAGTACTAATCTAACATATGCGTTACCCTCTTGCACAAAAGCGCTAACCTGCAGATCAAAAGCACTAACCTAGACTACAAAAGTGTTGCTCTGTGGATACACAAGTGCAATTTCTTTGACATATGCGCTAACCTAAGACACAAATGCGCGAACCTATAATGCAAATGCGCAGACTTTCAGACAAAAGCACTAACCTACATGACATATGCACTAACCTGTGCTTTAAATGTGTTAACCTAGAAGGCAACTGCACTAACCTACAGAACAAAAGCACTGTTAGAATTCACACATGCGTGAATCTGCATTACAAATGCGTTAATTTAACTTTTTGCGAGATTTTTAAAAGTTTATGCGAGGTCCATGTGCCCCACGATGGGCACCAAAATGTGTCGACTTGAATTTCATCCTCAGAATGTTACCTACAACAAGTTAGTTTCACAAAATACCAATGGAAATGCATATAGGAAATCCAAATTCAACCAATGAAACTACATGAAATACATATTAAAATAAAACATTATTTTACCTTCATGATTTATGTCTCATTGTGTCCTAACTCCACTGTTCCTAGTTGTAGATGGTGTGCTCTCAGACAATGCACTAATGGCTTCCAAGATGGCATCTGAAGAATGGACTGATAACTTGTAGTTAACTGATACTATGATATGCAATACTACATGATTATGCTATATGCTGTATGATATTTGCTATTTACTATTTTCTATTTGCTTCAAAAACTCACAGATGCATATGATTGATTTGAAGACTCTTGAAGTCTCTTGAAGTCTAACTCTCTCTCAACTGAAGCTCTTGATTTTATAGACTTTGAGAGGATTAGATGATGTGGCTTAGATCAACAGTCCTGATCAGATCTATAGATTTGAATGGTTGTGAGAAAAGTTGAAGGTTGAGAGAAAGGGGGAAGGAGAAGACAAGTGTCACTCATCTCACCTTGACTGGGTTGTTGACTGAGAGAATCTAGGGATGGTTGGAGGAAATTTAGGCATGAGAGGACAAGTGGAATCAAGTCCTTCCTAAGATGTAGGGATGTTTGAGAGAATATAGGAAATGGTTATGAAATATGTGTACGTACACAATTTTCATTAAGTTTGGAAGTTGAAGATAAATGATAAATTAATATTTAAGAAATATTAATTTCCTTAGCCACATGTTTGATGAGTTGGCAAAGGGAAGATGGAGTGGAGATAGAAGGTGAGTTGAAAAAGGGATTAAATAATTTAGGAAATCATTTAATATTTGAGACTATAGGATAGGAGAAAAACTATTAAATATTAGATATTTAATTGTTTGGAGGAGATAATTAAATATTAGATATTTAATTAACTTGGTTAGAGGAATAATTAAATATTAGATATTTAATTAATTAGAGGAAATGAACTAATTAATAAAATATTAATTAATAGAAAGACATGAAAATGAATTAAATAAATTAATCTTTTCAAATTAACTATTTAATAGAAGAATAATTATTAAATAAATATAAAATATTTATTTAATTGCTCATAGCCAATTTTTATGTGTATACAATTACTTTAACTTAAATGATATGAATGTAATGATCTATATGGAAAGGCAAATGAATGATTGAGTTGCGTTTGATTTATGATGATGTAATGATTTATATGAAATGTTTTCGATTTTTATGATGTAATTGAAAATGAAGAAGATTTTTGATAGGCTAGAAAGATATCAGTTGAGATTAAATCCAAAGAAATGTGCATTTGGGGTAACCTCTGGAAAACTCCTTGGCTACATTATATCAGCTCATGGAATTGAAGTAGATCCTGAAAAAGTCAAAGCTACCATGGAGATGGAGTCACCTAGGAACATAAGTCAATTGCAATCTTTAGAAGGAAGGTTGCAATCAATCAAGAGATTTGTTTCTCAGTTGGCCGATAGATGTCTTCCATTTACCCATCTTCTACATACAAATGTTCCATTCAAATGGGATCTAAAATGTGAAGAAGTTTTTTGCAAATAAAAGAATATCTTATGCATCCTCTAGTACTAATATCACCAACCAAAGGGAGACCATTGTTACTCTATGTCTCATCAACAAGTGTATCATTAGGATCTCTCCTAGCTCAACATGATGATGAAGGAAAAGAAAGAGCAGTTTCTTATATAAGTAGAACGCTTGTTGGCTATGAAGTAAATTATTCCTCAATCGAAAAGATATGTCTAGCAGTTGTATTTGCAACTCAGAAGCTGCGACATTATATGTTGATTCATTCTGTAAAACTAATAGCAAAGATAGATCCTCACAAATATTTGTTGAGCAAGTCAACATTGATAGGGAGACTAGCCAAATGGATTATGATAATCGGTGAATTTGATATAGAGTATGTTGACCATAAAGCTATCAAGGGACAAGTTATCACTGATCAATTGGTCGATGCACCTTTACAAAATAACATGCCTTTGCACATTGAATTTTCTGATGTAGATATCTTGACAGTAAGTACAAACTTTTGGGAATTGTACTTTGATGGTTCTTATACACAATATGGATTAGGTGAATGAATCTTTTTCATCACACCTCAAGGACACACAATTCCAAAATCGTATAGACTATGATTTCCATGCACCAATAATACTGAAGAGTATGAAGCATTGGCTATAGGGCTTAAAATGGTCTATGAATGGAATGTCAAAGAACTACATGTCTATGGTGATTCACAAATTATCATTAATCAAATAAATGATGAATATCAAACAAAGGATGATAAGCTTATTCCATACAAATAGCTGGTGGAGGAGTTTAAAGGACACTTTAAAGAAATATCATTCAACCAGATTCCAAGAAATAAGAATAAAGCAGCAGATGCAATGGCTACAATAGCATCTCTCTTGCAAAATAAGGAGAATCAATAGCATTACAAATTTATCATGAAAGATATCTTAACCCCTACCATTCAATCCCAGCATACCTATCGAATTTGCCATATATCAGGAACCAGTCAATCCTTATATGGTCAAACTTATCAATATTTGAAAGATCATATCCTTCCTCTTGAATTATCTCATAATCAAAGACGAAATTTTATCCACCAGTCCTCTCTCTATACTATTATTGCTGATATCCTATATAGGCATGGTCTAGATGGTACTTTGTTGAGATGTCTTGAAAAAGATGAATCTGAGAGAGTTCTTAACAACATTCATGCAGGTATTTGTGGGACACACTCAAGTGGTTTAACATTGGCTAAGAAACTTCTTCGTATGGGTTACTTTTGGCATACTATGGAAAGAGAGTCATTCACTTATGCTAGAAAATGTAAACAATGTTAGATCCATGAAAATCTCATTCATGCACCAGCACAAGAGTTATATCCTATGATAGGATCATGGCCATTTTCACAATGGGGCCTTGATTTGGTAGGAAAGATCAATCCCTCATCTTCTAATGGACATAAGTTTATTTTGATTGCTACTGAATATTTTACTAAGTGGATTGAAGCAGTTCCTTTAACAATAGTGACAGGAAAACAAATATCATCATTCATTTTGAATTATATAATCTGTCACTATGGAGTTCCTATAACCATTATCACTGATAATGGAAGACCATTCAAAAATCAAGATGTGAAAGAGCTATGTGAACTGTTTCATATCCAACATAAGTTCTCTACTCCATATTATCCACAAGGTAATGGTCAAGCTGAGGCATCAAACAAAACTATCTTGAAAATCTTGAAGAAAACAATCAATGAAGCTGTAAAGGACTGACACATTCATCTAAATCCTGCTCTTTGGGCATACGGAACTAGCATCCACACTCCAATAGGGGCAACTCCATATTATTTGGTCTATGGATCAAAAGCCATATTACCTATAGAAGTAGAGATACCTTCTCTACATGTATCCTTGCAAGGTCTTATCCCAGAAGAAGAACAACGAGTCTCTCGACTACAAGAACTAGAACTGATTCAGGAACATCGCCAAAATGCAACAAAACATTTGAAAGTATACCAACAAAGAATGGCAAGCAGCTATAACCACAGAGTCAAGCCGCGTATTTTCCAAATTGGAGATATAGTTCTAAGGGAGAATCCAAGAAATCAGCAAGACCGGGAAAAGAAGGGAAAATTTGAACCAAATTGGCTAGGACCCTTTGTCATAGTAGCAACATATGGATAAGAAGCATACATGTTATCTACCCCTAAAGGTGATTGGTTTGATGAACCATCAATTCTATCCATCTCAATAAATTCTATGCTTGAGATATAAAGTATTGAAAAAAATAAACAAAAAGCATATAAAATCCAACAAAGATGCAATAAATTTAGATAGTGAAAAGTTGGTAAACAGGCGCTATCTAAGAAGTGAGTTCTTCCATCTATGAGATCACTTTGCACACTCATCTACTCCATCCTATCGCATCTATCACTTCCATCTATCCTAGTTTATCCATTCCATCTTCCATCTTTCGCATCCAGTGCTCTGAACCATTTAGCAAGAAATATGCAGCTTACCAATAGTTATCAATCTTTGACATACTTGTCGTAGTCACTATCCTAGATTTTATCAAAATCAATCATATCTGCATTTCTATCCCACCATGGTTTGGATCTTGATCAAATCATATATTCATAATAAATTTTTGTTTCTACTGGGGGAAAAATCATAATTCCTATTGCTAAGGTGATCTCTTGAATCTTTGAAAATCCAAAACATTTGAAAAACTTAGAAAAACCAAAAACACCTAGGATTTTGAAGCAGATAACGAGTAATCAAAAGCAATGAAAATCAAGGAATTTCATCAACAACTGAATCATGAAACTCAAAAACTGAAGAATCAATCAACAAGTAATAAAGGATTATCAAAGATCATTCATCAAGATGATTATATCAGTTAATGACCATAAGAACATGTGAATGACATGCAAGATTCAGTGTTTTTATCTTGATTTTATTGCTAATCATGTACTCTATGCAACTCAAAGATGTCCATGACTAGAGAAGCTATGATGGGGCATGATTATTTTTCTTTGATTGTTGTATGTGGTTTATCTCTTACTACGGTATGAACTTGTCTTAGGATATGATCGACAAAAGATCAAGGAGGATGTTCCAAGTCATGCATGAAAGGGGATAATCGTTGTCTGTTCTGCAAGCAATACTCGGGTCAACTTGATCCATTATATCAAGTTTCTTGTATTAACTTGCTATATCAAAATCCACGTACGAAATACTCAGGTCATCTTGAATCATTATGTCAAGTTTCTTGTATTTTCTTACAACATTTTAAAGCTCAATGATGAAATCAAGCACTGTTACAAGATAACACATGAAGAATGGCAGTATCATTAGTTAGATCATCTCATTAGCTCATTATTCATCTGCATTATAAGCATTCATGGTTAGTTGCATTATAAGCATATCATTTCATTAAGAGATCAACGGTTATAAATAAAGATTGAGTATACTTGGACAAACAAAAACAATTTGCATTTAATCATTTTAGGTGCATTCATTTCTTAGAATAATTTTTAATCATCATCCATTTCATTTAATTGTATATAACTCATTGCATTAATTTATATTTAATTAAGTGCATTTCATTCATCATGTAGTGTATCATCATTATTATTTGCATTATCATTCCATTAAAGATCATTTAGTTGCATTATAAGAACTACATATAAAACTCAATCATTGCATTTGCAACTATTTTAGAGAAAATACTAAAAATGCAAGGTGCATGTTGTCAATTTGCCCTCTTAGTTAGACTAAATGAACAAAATATGATATGTTACTTCCCAAAATAAGACTTTTAATTAACTAGATGAGGAAATGCAAAAAAATTGTCTTAAACACCATCATGCACATGCATGTCAGTAGTCTGAAAAATCTAATTTCTTGGACATTCGGACCTGCAAGGAATTTTTGGTTAGTTTGCAAACAGAAGCGCTAATCTAACATATGTGTTATCTTCTTGCTCAAAAGTGCTAACTTGTAGGTCAAAAGCACTAACCTAGACTATAAAATCGTTGCTTCGTGGATACAAAAGCATGATTTCTTTGACAAATGCACTAACCTGTAATGAAAATGTGTAGACTTTAAGACAAAAAGTTAGCGCTTCTGTCTTAAATTCTGTGCATTATCTTCCTAAACCAATAATCACCTATTGACTTTGTCCTTTGGAAATTTCAATAACTTTGAAATAATCACATGCCAGTTTGGACTAGAGCCCAATACGAACAACTTAAAAAACAACAAGAAGTGGAGGAAGAAGATAATCCTATATTCCAAACTTTTGGATTCACCGATGTTGACGAAGAAGCAGTCAATAACACCATTAGAGACCTTGAGCAAGATTTCAAATTTGATAGGCTAATGGAAAAATTGTTGGCAAAACAAAAAGAAAAATATCTCTTGATGCTGGCAAAATCTGGAGCTAAACTACCACAAGACTTTAACATAGAAAGCTTAAAACAAGATGCGGAGGCAAGTAACACCCAAAACACAGATGAGCCAACTAACAAAGATGTGAACAAAGAAAGCAATCAAGAAACAAGGAAAGAAAGGGATGATAAAAGAAAAGAGCATAGTGACACGAAGAAACAAGGAGAAACTATGTGGATAATCCATTATCAAACCTTACTCAACAAATACAAACTCTACAACAACATATACAAGACATGCAAAATGGGACAAGCTCCAAGAAGTATTCATTAGAAGATACATGCCCATATCCTTTTGATAAAAATCTAAATATGATACCATTTCCGCAACATTACGAGATTCCTAAATATGACAAATACGATGGAAAATCTGATCCTTAAGATCACATTAGGGATTTTTGTACTATGAGCATGGAATTTGCTCATGATGAAACTTACCTTATGTGTCTTTTTCCTAGGAGTCTAAATGGATAATCAATGGAGTGGTTTTCGAGATTACCATCTGGAATCAAATCTTTTGAAGAACTTGTGTATAGGTTTATTTCACAATACTCCTACAATATAAGGAATGAAATAACAATGGCGGATCTCTGCAATGTTAAACAAAAGAATGGTGAATCCTTTATGATCTTCTTGCAATGATGGAAACGCATGTTTAATAGGTATCCCCAAGATGTACCTGATCAAGAAAAAATGGACATATTCATTGATAATCTTATCAGTGAAAGGAGTTATAGACTAAGGATGCAATGTCCTCCCTCTTTTGTCAAAATGATCGAAAATGGTTCGAAAATAGAGAACGCAATGGTAAAGAAAGGAGAACTAAAACTTTACAATAATTCATACAACAACAACAACAACAACAATGACAAACCCAAGTTCTGGTCAAAGAATAGGAATGCCAGCAATGAAGGGAATTACGATAATAGTACTACAAAACAACAACAACCAATTTTTAATCTATCAAGTCAAATCCCGAACAATAACAATCCAAAAAATAATAAAGCCAAGTCCTTTTTCTCCAATCCTCAGAGGAAATTCACAAATATTGGAGAATCTTTGGAATCAGCTCTAAAAACACTGCTTGCCAACAAATTGATTGTTTTACCACAAGCAAGAAGTTATGAACCACTAGTCAAGCCAAATTAGTGGAATGACAATCATTTTTGCAATTACCATCATAATAAAGGATACCTAACAAATGATTGTCAGAGATTGAAACACCTTATCCAAGATCTAATTGATAATGGAACCAACATAGTGGATAGCCATAAGACAAATGAATCACATTTAGCTTTCAAAACTCCACTTCCGAACTATGACAAAGGTGAATCGTCCCAATTAAAAGATGACAAAGGAAAAGCCAAAGTGAATTACACTTATACATACGATGATGTGGTAAATGTGATCATTGTTAATGAAAATCCATCTCCAGAGCTAATCAATGTTATCATGAGAAGCAAAGAAAAGGTTACCTTTCCAGGTATAGAAAAAGACTCAACATCCACATCACAACAATACAATTTAGTAGAGCAATTACAAAGATTACCTGCTCAAATATCAATTCTGGAACTTCTCAAAATTTCACCTATGCATAAGGAAATTTTGGAGAAAGCTTTAGTGAAAACAACAGTTTCAAAAGACTTGGATGTAGATTAGTTCCAAAACATGGTAGAACACCTTGTAGCTCCTCATTGCTTATCATTTTCTGAAAATGATGATGCATCCTTACAACATCCTCACAATGCTCCCTTACATGTTGAAGCCTACATTAATAAAACTCATGTCCAATGTGTGCTCATAGATGGGGGAATTGGCTTAAATATTTGTGCATTAAGTTTGATAAAAGCTTTGGGATATTCAGAAAATGCAGTGGACCCGAAAAAGAAAATAACCATCAAGGCCTATGATGAAGCAAAACATTCTTCTAAAGGCACTGTTGTACTACCAATAAGAATAGGACCTGTGGAAAGAGATACATTGTGTCAAGTTTTAGATTTGAACCTCTCTTACAACATTCTTCTAGGAAGACCATGGATTCACAAGATGCAAGTAGTTCCTTCTACATATCATCAATGTGTGAAATTTCCTCATGAAGGAAAAGAGATCACTATAATTGCAAATTCCAGTCAATATTGCAATAATTTGAAGCCAACACAAGATACAAGAGTTCCACATAACAGAGAATCAATATATCCTACCAAAGAAATTCAAGCAAAGTTATGAGAAACTTTTGAAGAAAAGCTCAAGTTAAATGATGAAGGAATGGGAAAGTATTCTTTGAATAATTTTCCACTTTCCTTTAAGTCATATGGAAAGCCTACAGATATTCAATCAAAGACATCAGAAAAATCAAAACATATGTTTAAAGGGACATTTGTTAGTGTTGGAACTCTTGAAGAAGAAAATGAAGACAAAGACATTCTTGGTTGGTTGTACAAGGATGAAGATACAACTATAGCAACAACAACAGAAGTCAATATTCTCATAAAACAATATGGCAAAGGATATGAAATCATGCAAAAAATGGGATATGGAGGGAAAGGACCAATTGGTAAGCAACATCAAGCTATTTAAGAACCTATTCGTCTGCACTCACAATCCGCAGAAGATAAATCCAGGATGGGATATCTAAAATCCAATCAAAAGCAACATAATCATCAACTACAAAAGTGGAGAAATAAATCAGTTTCTAAAGAAGAAAATTGGCAAGAGAAGCTACATCAAGCGACCGAAAAAATAACCAATAAGCAAAAGAAGCAAGAAGAACACGAAAAGAAAGAGGAGGAGATTACCATCCAAGGTGAAGAAAAATCTTGTCAACAAGTTTTGAAAAATATAAACAAATGCAAAATCTGAACAAGATATTCGAGAAGCAGTAAAAATAGAGATGACAAAAATCAGAGAACTTTTTGCACCATACGACATTCCAGTATGGTATAGTGGAGTAATCTTAGATCACGATTCTGAGACAAATTCCAATGAGTATGAATGGGGTCCAGATGTATTATCTACTACATCAAGTAAAGAACACAATGAAGACCAAGAAGCTATCACAAAAGAAGACTTGTCTATTGCAAAACAAAAGATGAAATTAGAAAGAAGGCAAGAAAAACTCAGAATTCAAAGAAAAGAGGCGTATGCAAAAAGGAAAGGGAATGTCAAAGACAAAGAAGTAATGCCACAAGAAGAAGAACAAAGATCAAATATGGAAAAACCATAGAAGAATTAAGAGATAGTCAAGTTGGATTGACTATTAATCCAGAAGAAGTTGAGTTTGAAAGGAGACAAAGTCTAGCAAAAGAATCCTCTTTATCATGTACACAAGTATATCAATTCCAAAATACAAATGAGGTTAATCAAGAAAGAACTTGTAGTAATAAAGATGTGTGTGTTGATATAATCCATTCATTTAAGGGACAAACGCAGTTGAAGAACCATTTGAGTGTGAACTACAAAATGCTAATATTGATTTTGTTAAGACTAATTCGGAGATGCTTGGGAAAGACAATTCTCAAAAACATTTAATCTATGACAGTACCTATTCTATGCCAAGTTATGATCATTATGTCATGAACGTTGAAACACCTAATGATGACAGTGATTATGATTTACCCCTTCTTCATCCTGAACTAATTGATTAGGATAATTTAGACAATCCTGAACTGAATGTCTTTTCCAATGATCATGACTTAGCTGTGTACCTTAACGTTGTTGAAGCCATCCCACCTATGATATCTTCCATTGCAGAATCAAGTGATGTTTCTCATAGTCAGGAGAATGCCAAATTTTCCAGTCACAAAAGTGAAATAAAACAAGGAAAGAGACCTATTGTTGACTAGGCACTAACACTTTTGGCTTTGCGATGCCATAGTCCAATGAAATATTTGTGAAGTGCTCCAGTGTGTCTTTGAATTGTAACATGCCCATTTATTGATTAGACGGTCCACATTTTCTTAAGGGATTGACAAGAGGACCATAGGGCCAAGAGAGCCATCGATGTTTCCTAAAAGGAACTTAAGAGATATTAAATGCATGACTTATGAAATATTGTTGATTAGGAAAATTATTTTCTAAGTAGGAGGGGACGACAATGAACAACATGAGACCACTTAATATTATAACTTAAAACCGAATACCAACAATAGCAAGTCACCATCAAAATATAAAGCACAAGGTTTAAGGCTTATAACATGGCATTGCAACCTTGGGGTTTAGGATTTAATTGGTCCTATGATGCAAAGAAAGGGTAGAAATTATGTAAACCTATCAATCAACAAGTTAGAAGAGCATTTGGGGCATCACACTAGGCACTTTCTTCACAAAGCTTCTTTAGCCCTTGTAGCCCTCCTAACGGGTCTGTTTGTCCATAACATTTGAGGAAGACATGATATTCAAATTATGAAAATATATTTGGATACCAATTTGGTCCTTATAAAACATACCTCAAAATTCTATAGGGTTCCTTTCTACGGATGGGGTCAAAAATTGTCCGTCCTTGTTCTAATTAAGCCTAATTTGGTTTGTAGGTTTGTATACAACTTAGGACTTGACCTCCAAAGGCTCTTAGGCAAGGTTTGAGGCTTAGTCAAGGTCCATACACTCCATACATCACCCCACTTCATTCCAATTCACACTTGATGAGATGCAATGCAAATTCGGTCTTTCTACCAAGAGTTTCAACCTGATACATAGAGATATCAAACCTAGGGCATCACTTTTCCATAGCAATCCTCTCCCCTTGTTCCTGCAAGTTTTACATATTGAATAGCATATAATTACAGGCCATTCCACCAATTTATAGGGTATTTCACCAGTGGAATGGAGGATTATATATTTTTCTTTGTTATTGGATACCCTAGGTAGCGTTTTTGACCTAACTGGAAAGAATTGCTTGTATCTCCCTCAAAAATCAATGATAGTCAACCAAACCAAAGCCAAATGAAAGGTAACTCATTTATATTTCCAACCATACCATGTACTTGTCATACATAGGCCATACAGATCCATACAAAACACTGCAACTTTCAAAAATGTGTTTAGATTTACATGAATCGATTTAATTGATTGCTTCAACCTCCAAAAACGTCATTCACTCTCTTGGGTCAATGATACAATGCCTTTTACATGTTTACAATTATTCTCCAACCAACCCCCAATGGATTCTCAAATTAGAGACTAACTAAAACATCATTATGCACTCCATGACAAAATATGTAAAAGTTGCTTGGCAACATTGTACAACTTTGACAACTTTTTACATTTTTGCATTCTCTATCACCTAAGAACCCAACCATGACTCTGATCAACCTAGGATGGTCACAAAAGATCTTATTACATGAAATACATCACACAAAACCAAAAATCCAACTTTGGACACTTTGGACTTAATAGAGCTAGCCTTGGACCTAGGGTGCTCCTACACCATCCTAGGACCTAACCATTCATCAAACAAGTATATTATGAGGCAAAATTAACTGAAAACTTGTAGGTTATACTAGAGTTGACCACAATCACACAGTGGATGATGAATTTCATGAACAATGTGGTGAAGTAGCAACAAACAAAGGCTTCAAATGAGGACCAACAAGATGAGGAAAATGAATAATTTTTTGTTGTTTGGTCTCATCTCATGTCTTTTTGCGCTCTAAAGTTATTAGCCGAATGTATTTAGGGCATAAGTATCTATAGTCCTTTACTATGTTCTCATTTGTGATATGTTGAAATTTCGCTCATTAAAGGAGCTTTTTTGGGTATGATATTTACAATTTTTAAATAATCATAATTGCAATAGAGACTCTATAGTGTATTTGGCTTACCATGATAGCATTTCGTATTAATATACAACTCAACTTATCTAGAAAAATGGAAAAATTCTTAACATAATAAAGATTAAGTATAAAAATAATTATATAAACTATTTACTATTATCATATCTTTAAGAGAATATATTTATATATATAGTTATTGCATTATTTTAACCAATAATTTTTTAATGTAAGCTTTTTATTTAAAATTTAATTATACTTAAAAAAATATTTAAATGTAAATATAATATGTATAGTCTTAAAACACATGGTTGTGCAACAATAACAATATTTATATATTCAAATATTAAAAAATATTTAAAAGTAAATAAAATAAAGTATCATATAAAAATTTAAATTTAAATAGAAAATATATAATATAATTAAATGTTAAATTTAGTATTATTACATTAACATGACCTTTTAAAGCCAATATCCTTTGTAGATTTTTATTGAATTGTGAAAATTTCATGATTTTAACTAACATGACATGTCACTTTAACATAAATTCTTCCCAATAAAGCCCACTTGTAATCATCCTATCAATGAAAACTTAAAAAGTATCTTCCCAAACCACTTGGTTGTACAACAATAACAATATTTATATATTTGAAAGTTAAAAGTATTTAAAAATAATTAAATAAATCACCATGTCAAATTTTAAATTTAAATATAATATGTAGGATACAATCACATGTTAAATTTAGTATCATTAGGCTAACATGATTTTTTTATCAATATTTCTTTTAGATTTTTATTATATGGATTTTTATTATACAAAACATTGGTAATAATAATCTACAAATGAAATCTAGAGAAATATTGACTAAAAATCAATATGACTTGGAAATTTCCTGATTTTAAGCAACACACCTTGTCACTTCAACATAACATCTTCTCCTATTAAACCTACTTGTAATCTCTAATACCTAAATATTGCCTAAAATTGACTAAAAATAAATATGAACCGTGAAAATTTCTTGATTTAAAGTAACATGCCCTGCCACTTTAACATAACCTCTTCCCCTTAAAACCCACAAATCAATTTGACCCAAAGATATTTCTTGATTTTAAGTAACATGGCCTCCTACATTAACATAACCTCTTCCCCATACAACCCACTTGTAATCTCAAATACCTATATATTGACTAAAAATCAATATGAATTGTGGAAATTTCTTGATTTTAAGTAACACAATCTGTATATCCTCTTCCCCATAAAACCCACTTGTAACCACTTGTTACATATTCTCTTCCCCATAAAACCTTTCTTGATTTTAAGTAGCCCGATCTGTATATCCTCTTCCCCATAAAACCCACTTGTAACCACTTGTAATCTCAAAACCCTGAATATTGACTAAAAATCAATATGAACGGTGGAAATTTTTCTTGATTTTAAGTAACACGATCTATCGCTTTAACATATTCTCTTCCCCATAAAACCTTTCTTGATTTTAAGTAACATGATCTGTATGTCCTCTTCCCCATAAAACCCAACCCTAAATATTGACTAAAAATCAATATGAACGGTGGAAATTTTTCTTGATTTTAAGTAACACGATCTATCGCTTTAACATATTCTCTTCCCCATAAAACATTTCTTGATTTTAAGTAACATGATCTGTATATCCTCTTCCCCATAAAACCCAACCCTAAATATTGACTAAAAATCAATATGAACGGTGGAAATTTTTCTTGATTTTAAGTAACACGATCTATCACTTTAACATATTCTCTTCCCCATAAAACCCATTTGTAATCTCAAAACTTAAATATCAACTAAAAATCAATATGAACGATGGAAATTTCTTGATTTGAAGTAACATGATCTGTCACTTTAATATTACCTCTTTCCCATAAACCCCCTACCCACTTGTAATCTCCAATACCACTTGTAATCTCCAATATCTTCATTTAACAGTAGAAATTTAAAAAATGCGTGCCCAAAATACATGATTGTGCTTACCATGGAAGACCAGATGCTCCGAACTATGGAGGAAGATAGGTGCTTAATCATGTGATACTGAAGGAATGTTATCATATTAACACTCTACATATTCTTCAAAGCAAAATTCTGAACCAAAAGTCAAATTTCAATTGAAAATATTGGAGGGCTCCAAAAAGATTTGACACAGAACAATGCAGGACTCCAAAAAATCTTGACAGAGAACAATGGAAGGGCCCAAAATGTTTAGGTCGGCACAAAATTTCCATATCACCTAACTTTTGGAAATATCTCAAGGGTTCCTCACAATGCAAGTTTTAATTCTATTTAACCTCAGGGGTTTGTTAAAGGCACCTCACGGAGATGATGGCTTCCAAGAGAGAAGCAGACAATTCAAGGTTCATTGATGGTATTAAGAGGCTGAGAATCTGCTTGAATAGCGTTCTCAGAGAAGAGAAAGAAGGGGATATTTTTCGAGGATTTTCGAGTACAAGTAAGCAGCCTTCTACCAACTGGCTCACAGTTGGTACTGGGCCATGGAGACAGGATGGCTCAGGCAAGGGTAAAATAATAGCTCCAGAGATGAAAGGTGATTCTGGATCAAGTGGACTTTCTATCAATTGGCTTACCCTTAAAATTGGCTCATGCACAGAGGATGGATCAAGCAAGCATATATATGGTATGCTTGAGGCCAGGAATGCAGAGAAGAAAGGGGAGAGTTCATCAAGTAAAGAGGATGGCTCAGACAAAAGAGTCAGCTCATGTAGCGAGGATGGCTCAAACAAGAAAGTAGAAGGCAGGGAAGAATCATTTTTCGTAGGTCATATTCCAGAGGACATCTTGAATACAATATTTTGCAAACTCCCTCTTCATACACTGTTCCAAGTTCAAATCATTAGCACTTCATGGCAAAGTATTATTTCTAGCTCTACTTACTTTCACAATCTCTGGGAGCAGAGTAATGTGCAAATGTGGCTGGTGATGGATATTTATGATGAAACAAGTGGGTGTTCTAATGGGCTTGCTCTCTACGATGTCAGTAGAAGGCTAAGGTACATGAAGATATTTAATGATGAGTCGATATGCAGTAACTCACAATGGTTTCTCAGAGCTGGAGATGGGGGCCTCTTAGTTTATAGCTGTAGGAGAAATGGAATCCTTCGAGTGATCAATCCACTGACCATGCAGTCCCATTGTCTTGAAGATGCAAGACTGACCAGAAAAAGCAAGATTTCGTTTTACATGAAAAAATATCATGATAATGTGGCTGTGCAGCTCAAATTTGATCCAAAGGGGAAGACTTATCAGGTGATTCTTATAATTGGAAATCTTTATCTTCTTAGAAGAAAGAAATTTACTGTTTTGATTTATAGGTCTGCACAACGGCGATGGGAAATAAGAGACGCTCAATTAGAGCAAGGAGTGTATGGAGTGTATGGACATATGACAATTTGCTATTTCCCATTCATTTTAACTCAGAACCAAAAAATATACTGGTTTTCTAGAAATGGGGTAGATGTTGGTACTTATGATCTGAATGGAGATGGAAATATTAAATTTCGTTATATTTTGGGGAGGCAAGATGTACAAGATGTGCACCAGACCTTAGGAATTGTTAGGTACAGGGGCAGAATAATAATGGTTTGTAAACGTGAACCATATACACATGCCTTGCTTTTTTATGAGCTTGATGAGCTCCAAAGGCGGTGGAGGCCTAAATATGAAGCTGTTGTATCGCCCAATGGCTATGTCAGCCATATAACTTGTGTTGGGGGGGATTATATTTGGGTATCTGCGGAAATCGAGGGCTGTGTCAGCCATATAATTTGTATAGATATAGATACCGGGGAGCTGCAAATATGGCCAGAAGTTTACCCGTGTATGTTCAATGTGAGAAACTGTCTATCCATGCCACTGAGCTTTTGTCCATGCTCTTAGATTTCCTGTCATTTTGTTGTAGGTACTCTTCATAGCTTTTCCTGAACCAATGAAATCTCTCTGCTGCTTCATCAATAAAGGATTTGTGGTTGTATTAGAATTTTTTTTTTATAATGGTTGCATTAGTCTAGTTTATAGTAGAATGTATTCAAGTTCTGCAAATTTGTGAAACAAAGAATATGTTTCCTTTATATTACAATATCTCAACATATTCTGAACCTTTACAAACAGTATCTCAAAAGTAAATAAATTAGGTTATGAAAGTATAAGAATTTTTTAATGTTTCTTTTATATTATTAAAATATAGAATATATTTATTTTCTCATTTTATGTGTGTTTTGGGGTTCTAATAGTAGTATCAAAATAGATTAAAAAAAAAAAATTGAAAAAGTTTTATTGTTTATATTTCTGTTGAAAATAGTAGTTATTTCAGATTGAGTTACTGCTAATTATAATTATTTTAGATTGAAGAATGTGGAAATATAGACATGAAATGTGAAATATTTAACAAAATGCCTTAAAAGTATTTGCAAGATATCCAAACCTGAATCTATTGAAGAGGCTCTATAAAGCCAAATAAACCTGTCTGCATTGAAATACTGTTTGAA
Source organism: Cryptomeria japonica (assembly GCF_030272615.1). Taxonomy (NCBI): domain Eukaryota; kingdom Viridiplantae; phylum Streptophyta; class Pinopsida; order Cupressales; family Cupressaceae; genus Cryptomeria; species Cryptomeria japonica. The sequence goes on along the minus strand of NC_081414.1, from coordinate 364,837,172 downwards.
GTGTAGTTGCAGACATATATGCAGAAAGTGAAAGTATCGATAGAGGGCATGAACATAACAGATCTGCTGAAAGGATTTAATAAGTTTCAAGCAAATGCAGTTGGTGGCTGTAAAATCAGAATGCTTCGCTCGGGTGATCTGATATTATTTTCGGTCTTGGGGTGAGATTATTAACTATTATCTCTTTTTATTGGACTTAAATTGGACTTAAAAGGCCCTGTTCTTAGGCGTCATAGGGCGTTCACGGTAATGGCAGTCAGGTTTTTTAGAATGGAGATTTTTGGGGATGAACCGACAATACAGACAGAGAAGATGAATTCCTTGACTTTGCTTGGTTGAATGGCCTTATCCCTCCAAAATTGGAACGTAATGGGAGAGCTGCTGATGGCCGAAGAGCTGTGAATGCAAGGGGTCGGGAGAACAGGGGTTGTGGCCTTCCGAGAGGCAGGGGTCATGCTCGGGTTGTGGATTCAGTTTAGGGCTGCTTGATTTCCATGCTATGCAGATATGATCTTTGTTTAAAATCTTTGTCTTTGTTTTTATTTTTATAGATATGTCTGGACTCTATAATTTTTTGTTCTAATGGTTTAAGTTCTAGACTTTGAAGGCTGAATGTCAGCCCTTTTTCAGCTTAAAACTTTGCAATTCTTCTCTAATGGAAGAATTTGGATTGCAAGCCCAATTTTTTTGTTTTTCAATCTAAACAGAATATGTAAATGTTTATAAATATTAATATAATCTTTTGACTATGCCGTTTACCAATTAAAAAACAATCTTTACAAAAGATAATGAGAACTTTCAACATAGACATATATGCAAAATATGAAAGCATAAACATTGTATGTAAACCATTTGATAATTGCCTCAAGGAAATGAAATCTATTTGTTGAACCACTGAAATCTATGTGCTGCTCCATCAAAATGTTAATTTGTGGTTGTATTAGAAATTATAAACGGTTGTATTAGTGTAGTTTGTAATAGGATGTATTAAGTTCTGCAAATTTGTGAAATAAAGAATATGATTCTTTTATATTTGTATTATGGTAAAAGGGATTGAAAGGTTCTGAACCCTTACACAAAACATATTGAAAGCATATAAATTTGATTATGAAAGTATAAGAACTTTTATGTTTCTTTTATGTAATTATAATATGTTATTTTCTTATTTTATGTGTCTTCAGATTCTAACAGTAGTATCAACACAGATAAAAAATATTTAGAGAAGATTTAGTGTTTATATTTCTATTTTTGAAAATAGTAGTTATTATGTTAATTTTTACTAAAAAAATATAATTATTTTAGATTGAAGAATGTATGTAGAATGTGGAAGTATAGACACAAAATATAAAGAATTTAACAAAATGACTCAAAGTATTTGCGGATACACAAACTGCAATTTGAAACATTGTTGAAAGTATATGCATCGATAGTGGGCATGAACATAATATAACAGATCTGTTGAAAGGATTTAAGAAGTTTCTGCAATCTTTATCAATGTTTCTCCCAGCTTGTGCTACAATGAGAGCTTTCAACAGAGACAGACATATATGCAAAATATGAGCATTTGAAGGTAGAGTTAACCTACAATAATTATTTGACAAAATATGAGCAGTTCATACTTGCCTGTGTTTACAGCTAGTGCTCAACTGGGAGCTTTGAAAGAGGGCATAGGCATCCATAAAATAATATAAACAAAGCAACACCAAATGGTGTAGCTGCAACACCTGTTGCAGACGTGTGCAAAACAAGTAAGCATAGACAAAGCACGTGAATTGTTTGACAGAATGCCTAAAAGAATTGGGGTTTCATGGAATGTAATGATCGCGGGATATGCACAGTTTTGGAGTTGTTCAAAAGGCTTTAGAAATTTTCAAGCAAATGCAATTGGCAGGAGAAAGACATCTATCAATGCACCAGGATGAGAAAAGTTTGTTAGATGTTAGAGGTACGTTTTCCCTGGTAGACATGAAGAAGGTCAAAGGTGGATGCTTGGACATTACATGAACAAATCGATCTGATAAACAGACACTTAATGTAGCAACTAGCATAGGTAAACCTTATCTGCTCTTCCTTACTTGTTCTCAGATGGATTCATGCTATTATTTGATTGCAAAGCACCCTTCTTGATATCAAGAATAATTGCTAAATGGTTTCATCAAACACCTTTTCCTTGTTCCAGGTGAGAATAAGGCCATTTTAAAATGACATAATTGTTTAGCTTACGATAATCTCACATATACATGTCCATAATCCTTAAAGTGTTGTCTTAAAAGTGTTGTTGGGGTATAGAGTTGTAATTTTACTAAATTTTCACAAATCCTTAAATAATATATTGTGCATGCGGTCTTTAAGTTTGTAGAATTAAAATTTAGACAATTGAAATGTATTACATAAACATTATTAGTAAGCTTCATGGCATCTCTTCATCTTATGGATCATATATTAGGATGTGGTTCGATATGGGTAATGGTTCGAAAATGTTAGTATATCAAGTATTAATGTGTTCGATCTTATCAGATCAACACTCTATTGACGTTGAGGTCTTCCCAAGTCACCCTTAGTCTTTACTAGCACTCAAGGCATGAAACCAACATCTATGTATTTTATTACCCATGATTTCATTAGTTTTTACTTATTACAAAACATCCCAATGGGTTATACTAACAACCCCTCTATGCCTCAACCCCCATTGGATGCCACTTTCATCATTGAATATAATTCCTACCCTAGGCTCAACATGTTCCAACGAATGTGAAAATCAAAACAAAAATCAAATCAAAAGCAAATGACTCAAGGTTCTCATACTCACACGATCCTAGAATTTATCTTATAAATTGATAACAAAATGTTTCATCACTACACATTAATAGTAAAGATACTACTTGAAATTATTAAAATTGGTAGAAGACTAAGCAAGATATAAGAAAATAAGAGATTTATTTATGTTTCATATATTGTTTTAAACACAACTATTATAATCTATTTGGCCCCATATGTGTCAAGATATCATTGTAGTATCCCTTGATTACATCTATTGGAAGTTTGTATGTGCATTCTTAGATTGCTATATCCTTTCAACCTCTTATTGGCATTGTTGTACTTGCTCAAGAGTTACTTAATCGAGCCTTGATGATCAATAACTTAATAATATAGTTGATAAGGACTTCATTAACATAGCCAAATCAATATATTTATGTAGACATTGAAAATCGTCCTTCACTTGCGCTAATGCTTTTCACTAATTTTTCATCTCCTCTAATTGAATGATTTTTATCGTTCAACTAGGGTTAGTGTCATTCTTCTATTTCCATGTAATTAAACAATTTTGATTATTGAATTATGGTTTTCTTCTAATCCTCTCTTTCACCTTAATCAATTCATCTCTCATCGTCTAATCACCTTGTCTTAACTATTCTTCTAAGATTAATTAATTATGTAATTATTTAATTCCTTTACTAATCACTCTTCTTAGATTCAATAATTCTTAAATTATTTAATTTATCCTATTTTCTAAATCTCATATAAATTAAATGAATTTAATTACCACTAATATGAGGGTGAAATAAATAAATTTTATTTATTTATTACACTCCACTTTCCTCACTTCTAACTCTAACTTAGCGAATCCCTCTCTTCACTTAACTCTTCCACTTTTCACTCCCACTTGCCTATTTCTCTCACTTTTCTTTCCACTTAGCTCCTCCCGTGCGATCTTGACCATCCATTCCCTGAAATTGGAATTGATCCAAGCCATCCATCGATCATCAAGAATCCATAAATTTCAAATCTCTTCTCATCTGAAGAACAACCACCTCTTTGATATCTTCTCACTACTTTCACATCATTTGGATCTTTCAAATTTGCTTTGTGCACACAAAAAAAATTGAGAGCCCTTTTGGATAAGAATAAGGACAATGGAAATTTTGTGAATTCAATGTAACATGGTTTTATGGTTTGTGTTTTGTTCATTGCAGTTTGAAGTCATTTTCTTCATTGGTTGAATAGTGGTATTTTTCTTTGAAATTTGAGTTTGTGGTTGCTCACATGTTTCATTGCATCTGTCCCTATTTTATATTTGACAATTTACAGTAAACTATTGCATGATTAAAATAAGGAAACTATCTTTTAATTTGATGGTGTAGTTGAGATTGGGTCAAGAAAAATTATTTGTAATCTTTTTTTTAGTGTTTTATGATATCTTATTAATGATCATGAAAATCATAATCAAATGTAAATGGTGAATGTCAATATTATATGGTTAGGGAACTATACTAACACAAGAATATTATATGAATCTCAAATAGAACTACTTTCCTATGGGCTGTGTGTGAAAGGAAGCCAAGTGTGGAATAAACACTTCCAAATGCTAAATCTAACAATAGAGACTATGCAAAAAAGTTCTTACAAACACTTAACTATTACAAATGGGATAAACATATGCAAAATCAGATTTAAACAATTAAACTCACAACACTAGATATACGCAGGAAAACCCTTTTGGGAAAAAAGCCACACTCCAAAGGTCAGAGTCAATTATATTATCACCAACAACCAACATTTACAATAAAATTCCTATAACCATTTCTCTTCAGGGGTAAATACAACAACAAAGAATTCTAGAGAGTATCTGACACATAAAATCTTATTAGAAGATATCCAACACATCATACAAAATACACTAAGAAGCCACATATATATAGAAATCAACAGAAGCGGAAAGTGCCCATGGTTTCCAAAACCAACTCCAACACCAAAGAGATATGTGCTTTCATAAACAACAACTTGCTAACCCCATGGCATGTTGCACATAGCAACTTCCAAAGCAACAAAGCATAACTCATCTATAATGGTCACCTTGCCATATGCAACACCTACCTCTCACCACTTGTAAAAAGTGAAGTCAAAACATAAATACCAATTGCCAAATAATAACTTTCCATTACTCTTCCATAGAACCAGTAACTGTTATAATAAATAAGAGAAACAATCATAGTTCCAACATATCAACCTATGACAGTAGTCCCCTCTTTTTAGGACTTCCAAAGTGGGTGTAATAAAATAAATAAATAAAATAAAATTTTTTGGACTCTAAGTTTGAGACACCTTAATCCCAATAGTGTGAGCCAAGGTGATTATATATTGATTAGTAAGCCTAGCCCCTAAGTTGGTATGGTGAAATCTCAGGAACTTGTGCATAGGTGTCCTTTGAGAAACCTTGTGAGGAGAACTACGTATGACTTTGATCCATTTGGAAGTAGGCACATAAATAGTGCTTGGATGAAGGGTACCCTTATGACCTCAAGTTTGTAAGGGGAGTGTTTAGGGAAAAACAAATCTAGATATTGGAGTAGTCCTTGACTTGTTTGAACTTTCCTCTTTTGTAGGCTTTAGATGAGGCTAAAATGGGTATTAAAAGACTACATGAAAGAGTTAATAAAACCATATAACTTGCATTTAATTCAAATGTCCTTTTGAATAGAAAGATAAAGGAAGTGAATTGGTTGACTACCATATAGCTGATATTTTCTTAAGGGAACATGTTGAGTTGAGGTCATCTTGTGTTGGTTCTATGTGATTGTTATATGTTTGTGAAACTTAACCCCAAACTATAGGAATTTGTACATTGAATCCCAAATCTTTCGATTGTGTTGTATTTATACACTTGACTAGTATTGTGAATCTTGTTATGTATGAACCTCACAAGTGTTAACTATTGAGATATTTATGTAGTGTCAAACAATCATTAGACCGTGCCTATGATCGATGTCTAGGCTATTGCAAGAGATTAGTCAGCATTCACCTAGTTCATGTAAGTGAAATTATTTTTGATTAAGTAAAAACAGGTTTTAAGGGACCCAAAACCCAATTACATTACGAAAGATGAGCATGAAAGAGACGAAACAAAACAGCTGCAAAAGACCAGCACAAAAACTAGCAATTAAGAAAAAGATAGTAAGAAGCCAACAAGAAGTTGGCCCCAAACCCAGCATTATAAATCAATTGAAAACTTTAATAGACTCCTCAACATTCTGAACCAAGAGCATCATCGCCTTGGCTACTTCCCTCAGATCATTGCTTTCCTGTCTCAGCTGGCTATCTTTCATTTTGGTCTCCATCCCAATAGTGTTCTACCTTGTTCTACGCCTGGTAATCTGGTGGGTGGAGCTGGAAGTTGGTACATCTTCAATGATTACCAGATTCTTATCCTGACTTTTCCTTTCCAAATGATCCACCAAAGCATTCATGTTCTAAGCTATTGTTCTAAGTGAAATTGTTAATGCCTACCTTGGATATGATATAGTAACAATTAGCAGGTTGTCATTGGACTATTTCAATGGTATATGTCTAAGCTATTGTTGTATCTTTTGGATTAGCTAGCATTCACCTTGTTCATAGAGGCGAAGGATTTCTAGGGGCTATGCATAATTTGATACGGTAACAGTTGCATGGGTAGTTACCTTACTATGTGAGTAGCGGTAATTAGAGATAATTGTTGTATCAGAGGGTTCACTGGCAGTCACTTATAGCATGAGGGTGATTGGTGCCAAGTGTTACCGAGTGTTGAAATATAGCTAGGTCGTATCCCCTGATTGGGCCGACCTAGCTTGGTAAATGTTTGATGGGCCTACTTATGTGATTATATTGTTGGGAAAAATGATGTCTCAACCTTGCATTTATGCGAGGTTACTATTTATAGTAAGTTTTCATTTGAGCACGAAATGGTCCGAAACTCTCCCTGAAGCTTCTGGTTGGCTAGATAAGCATTCTGGTAAAGTTTCGTCACAAGGTCACAACTAGTTTTGAAGATATTAAAGTTTTCGTCTTGGAGGGGTGCAATAAAATGTTTAAACTTAATTTTGGGGACTCTAGAGGCTCCGAAACGCCCTGAAAAGTGGCCGTAACCGGCGAAGCGGGTTACGAGGTGATAGAGCACTTCGCGAGCTTTCCGGTGCTTCAAACGGTTCGTCAATCGGACACCCGGTTCTCAAGTTATGGCCTCCGGAAGTTTGTACTCCTGAAATAGGAAAAATAATTTGTATCGAATACATAAATGAGCTGTAAAAGGGAGCGACACGTGTTGATGTGTGCTTTAACATGTCATAGAAGGGAGATAAGGTCGGCTACACCTTATTGGGTGGTTTTAGCCCATGGTTTTGTAATACCGTTTGACGGTTTCTTGTATTGTATCTCCTATTTATGAGGTGTGTGAGATAGAGGTTGTGTGTAAGAGTCTTATGGCTATTGAGTTGCCTCTGAATCTCTGATTAATGGTACTCCTGCGAAGAGCTTGCTCTGCAAGTATGTTGTAATCTGTTTTTGATTGCTGAATAAAATATTGAGCTGCTTTTGGAGGGTGGGGTTTTTCTCCCGAAAGGGTTTTCCCCACGTAAATCATTGTGTTGTGGTATGAATGCTATTATATCTATTTCTATTTTCTGTAACTGTTGTAATGATCTGAAAAATTTTTGCATTACCCTCCTCTCAAGGTTAGTGTAGGAAGTTGTTTCCGCTACTTTACTTCCTTACATATATTGTGTAGCTTGTGCATGTAAAAGGGCAGGCTCTATTTGGGCACTCAACTTGTGTAACTTGTAATTGGGTCTGGCCCTAAATGGGCATTGTAACTTGTGATTCATGTTGGGCCCTAAATGGGTGATATAATGTAACTTGTTGATGTGATAGGGCTGACCCTATAATGTGTAACTTGTATTTATTATGGGTCAGACCCTATTTTGTGCACCAACTTTAGATGCCTTATAAATTTACTGTAAAGGCCGACCTAAGTCAAATAGGATGTAAAAGCTCATATATATTCAAGGCAATGCAAGCATCAACACAACATATACACACTTAGCGAATTACCTCTGCAAGGTTAGCGAACTTCTATTGTATGTGATCTGCAATTTCCTTCATTGATTAGCATCCGTGATCAGCAAATCTGGAGCTGCACTCTAGGGCAGTGAATGCTTATCAGTCAACGATTTGTCTACTAGGTTGGGTGAAGATCTTCTGGGCTGCCGAATTCGCCTTAGGTTCGCTGGAGCGTGTCAAGGCTACCCAAAGGCTGTCTAAGTTTGACAGCGATTTGCACATCACCTTGACTTCTAGATTAAGATAAGTTTTGCTATAGTTGATTCATGCCCTAGAAGGGTAAACATGTAATCTGCTTAATCAAATCAGATTTGAGATTATTTTTGCTAGATTTTTCCTCCAAGAGGGAGGTTTTCCCAAGGTATCACTGTGTTATGTGTGCATTTGTGTTTTCTTGTTTTTTGTTGTCAATCTGATTGCTAAGTTTAACATAAAACTAACACTGAGGATTGTGAAGAGGATAGTTGGCAATATCACTAAGGTCACCATGTGGTACATGTTGGAAGGTACTTCTTCTTGGGTGGATAGACTTATAATTTGTATAGATATAGATATTAGGGAGCTGAAAATATGGCCAGAAATATGGGAGTTCAATGGGAGAGACTGTCTATCCACGCTATTAAGTTTTTACCCGTGCTCATAAATTTTTGAGATCTGGTGTCCAGTTGTAGGCTCTCTTTGTAGCTTTTAGGGTCCCTTGATTGTATTTACATTGTTTCCCGAATCAATGAAATCTATTTGCCGCTCCATCAATAAAGGTTTTTAAAAGAGTTTAGGATTCAAAATATTATATGGTTTTATTGGAAATTATCTTTAAAAAAGAGTTATAGTAGTTCAGATTGTAATATAATTTATTTACTTCTCTTAATTTGCAAAATAATGAATATATGTATATTTTTACTTTTCTTTTATGTTTTTATTATGCTCCCAACCTTTACAAATAAAATCTGAAAGACAAATAAATTTGATTCTACGAGTAAATTTATGTTGTATTCTATTGTATAGATAAGTTTTTAAACAATAGAATATGTTTTTTTTCATAAAATTTTATGTGTGCTTTCTAATTTTAACAATAATAATATCAAAGTAGATTAAAAAATAAGAATAAAAAAATTATTCTTTTTGTTATTTCTTGATTCGATTATGTGTGTCTATTTTGCATCAATGTTTTCGATCACACTGTGATCCATCTTTCTACACTTTAGCTATCCAACACCTTGATGATGGATTTGTCATCCACAATGTCAATACAAAACAGACACACATAATCAAATCCAAAAACAACACAAAAAATTATGATGGATTGTGGAAAACTGATATCTCATAAAAAAATCATTATTTATATTTATGTTAAAGATGATAATTATTTCAAATTAAATTAATATTTTTTATTGAGGGTCAAATAGGTTTTGAGGGGACCTAAAACCCCTTACAACAGGTTTTGAAGGGACTCGAAACCCTTTGGACATAGCGGGAGTCCAGACTATTGGCAGTGGGCCAGCGTCCCTCATGAGGATTCACGACATGGTTTAACAACCTCTTGTGGATTCTATAAGTCTAGTGGTTGTATCGAGCATTGACAAGTCGATATTTTGGTGCAATGACAACTTTAGCTTGGAACAAGTGGTATCAGAGCTTGGTCGTAGGTTCGAATCACGCAGACTGTGGCAAGTGATGTTGGGAGGGGGATTGTTGGCAGTGGGCGAGTGTCCCTCGTGGGGATTCACAACATGGTTTAACAACCTCTTGTGGATTCTATAAGTCTAATGGTTGTATCGGGCATTGACAGGTCAATCTTTTGGTGCAATGACAACCCTAGCTTGTAACACAAACCCCATAAGCATTGCTAAAAGATACACCAAAGACTACCAACAACCAAACATCAACAACTAAGAAACAAAGATTTGGCCAAGACACCCACAAGGCCTAAGCCATAAAGCAAGAGCTATCAGATTCACATTAACGAAGGGTTTTGCAAGACTCTCATAACCTTTGAGCAAAGGGTTTTTCCAGGCTCCCTTAACCTTAACCATAGGTTTTAAGAAGCCCCACATAACCTTCACTTTTAGTAACAAATAAATAAAACATAATATGCTTGTTGGAAATTGGGTTTTAGAAAGGCTCCCAAAACCTTCAACTAGTGTTGAAACACAAACTTGTCAAACACCAAAATATTGAACCCCACCATGGTCTCCACCTCCATAGGAGAAAGTTGATAGATAAATAGAAGCAAGGTGTTCACAACATTAGTGCAACCGCCCATCAACACTAGGGCAGAAAAATCTTGCTTGAAGCTCCTTCCAACTTCAACCACATGCCATACTCCACCTCAATAGGAGATCCATCCACCTCAATAGGATCAACAAAATGGGAAGAAGGGAGGAAATGAAGCCAAACCTTGACCATCCCACAAATAGAATCTCCACTTCAATAGGAGAAAAATAGAGGAGAAATAGAGTAAAAGCATCATAAGCCTTTGAAAGAAATCTATAACCAGAACACCAGAGAGCTCCAACAATCCACACAAGGATGGATATCACCTTGAAACCTAATAAATCCCTTAATTGAAAACAAGAAGCCACAACAAAAAATGCTCCATAAAGAATGGAAGCCAATAACTCAAGCATGGAAAGAACATCAAAAGCCCCATCACGAGCAACATAAAAGGGAAAGAAAGAATGAGTATACCAAAAACACATACCCCACAAATCAAGCAGGAGGAAAACCCCAACAGAGAAGGAAGCCTCAAAAACACCAAAAAGAGACCAAACCCTTGCATTGCTAGCACTGAAAACACTGACCAAAGGAACACAAGAAGCCCCAACAAAATAGACTAACCCTTGAGGATCAAAAGATCCCAACAACACCACAAAATAGGGGAGCAAGGCACCAAAACCCTCAAAATGAAAAAGCATGTAGCAACAAGCTGAAGCCAAAAAAGAGACTCCAAGATCCAAATTGGCCATGGAAGAACATGAAAGCATTTGAAAAAGAAGCCCCAAAAATTCAAAATGACAAAACCACCAATACCAAAACCCAAGGCCTTGGCACCTTTGGCAATGAAGGAACTAATCCCAACCACCTCATAGAAAGTCACGTGAGCAACAAAAGTACCACCTCCCTATGCACCCACCATATCTGCCTTCTTTGTCACAAATACACCAACATCTAACCCAAAACCGATAGGGGCAATGAATCCTAACAGAGAAGTAGAATCAAGAAGGACATTTGAAAGATATAGAGGCACCTTGACCCAACTTGAACCCTCCAGGAAAGAACCAAGAAATAAAGAGATCCCAACAACCCATGCAAAGGGAAAAAGGAACCAAACCCTCAATGCTACCCATACATCCTCATCATCACCTGAATCAAAATCTGCCACATTGTCTTCCTCAACAAAAACTACTCCTCTGACAAACCTAACCCTATCGCTTCTCGATGCCCTGAAGCTCTCGTCCATAGCTCTTGTTTCCCTTCAAATTAAATTAATGTTAATTTTTGTTAAAAAGTATAGTTATTTCAAATTGAAGATTGTGTGTAGAATGTCAAGTATTAGACAAAATGCCTCAAAGTATTTTGATCTCATAGAATATTGCAAGATATACACACCGAGACCTATTGAAGATGTTTTATAAATCTAGAAAGGAAGCATAACAAACAAATATATGCAGTGAAGAGGATCTATGAAGTCTTTTACAATCATTATCAATAATACTTTGAAACTATTTGAAGCGATTTTTAGGTGATGGGCTATATTGTATGAGGTTTTCACCCTAAACCCGTCTCACACAAGAAACCAGTTGTCGGTAAATAATTTTATAGTCATGGTTTCTGTTGATGTGAACATTTCATTGCCTCACACCTAAAATTTTTTTTTTGACTTGCATTTAATATAGATCTCTATTATCAAATGGAATTCAGTCTTGAAATCTTGGATAGTAGTAAAACCCAAGAATTAGATCTCTTTAACACCACCCATACTTGAAAACATGCTACCATTTTTATTATGCTTAACCATTGGAGAGATGGAAATGACCATCTAATTTCTAGGATGCATTAATGTATAAGTTACTCTCATACACATATCTATATATTGATACATTGTAGAAATTGGATAACCATTTCTATAAACAACAGAGAAAAAAGTGAATTTATAATTTTTTCTCTGATCATATGTAAGATGGTAATTGAAAGTTTTTGAATTTGTTGTAGTGGCTTATAAATGAATCTTGATATGTAATAGAAGTTCATAATTTTATTTGATAAGGGGAACCTATTGGTTCACGTTTTATCATTTACCGAACATTAGAATAAAATATCCAAGGATACTCTAACCTATCTTAAAACAAAATCACTACGTGTGCCAAGATTGTGAGAAAGACCACATGGCGACTCCAAGGTTTATATGTGCAAATGAGCAACTTTGTGTTGGATAGCTACCTTGGTTATGTATGCTAAAATACAAGGGGGACTTACACTTGGCTTGTTCAATTCACAATCAAGATCCATTGTTTGGGTATAAAGTAAGCTCAGACTAACTTTACACAATGAACAAAAATCATTTGTGCATCAAAAATATTTGTGGAAGATTCACCATAAATCAATACTTATTAGATCTTGCATTCGTCTAACATACGTGAAATAAAATCTAAACTATGATGAGGGATAAGAACCATGCGAACTCCAAAATAAGAGAAGTAATCACCATCAATTTGAACAATGCATTACTTATTACTTTGGCAGTCATAAACAACAATTTACTTATCTCAACATGTTTTGCAACATGCTCCCATGATTTACAAATAAGGGGCAAGTTTAGGGTCCCCAATTATAATTCAATTGTCAGGATTGATTTCAAATCAATGGTCGAGATTACAAAATAAAACCTAATTAGGGTTTTCTACAACTTGATGAATAATGATGAACAGTTAGTACCAAACCAGTATTGAGAGGGAGGGGGGGGGTGAATCAGTACATACAAAAAACTTTCCCTGAACCAGTTTGACTGCAAATACCCCACTTAGCAGGTAAACAGTAACACCGGTCTGAATCAGGGCACTACCAGTAATACACAGTGAGTATGAAAGACATAAACCGGTAAACACTTAGATCTCCACACAATCTAATATCTCATTTCCACTTCACTCGTATGCATAGACAAGTAATATATCATGAAAAATATAATGACTGTCAGTTCAACATGCTTTACCACTTGATAGAAAATATTAAAGCATCACATGAAAAGCATCACACATGACACACAAATTTTTCATGTGGAAACCCAACTGGGAAAAACCACGGTAGGGATGAATACCCACAAGTTGTTCTTTGAACTCTTTTGAAGTCCACTCTATTAGGAACCTAGTTTGGTTAAAGACTTTTACAATAGGTTCTGTTGGGAACCGATCCTGCTAGGGATCACCCAGTTAAGGGATGGCTAAATACCCGGTTAAAGGTTTACAACCCTGTTAAAGCTTACCTCGCAAGAGGATTTGAAGAACTCATTGAATTGAGTCACCATGTTAAAAGATTTACACAGAAGCCTATTGAAGCTACCCAATTAAGGGATTTTCCAACTGCTGAAATGGTTAGAAGTCAATAGGTAATACACTGATCTGATAACAGCACTCAATGCCAAGGCAGATCCACTTTAGCTCCTTTTCTTCTACAATCACACTATGCAGGTATCACCACACTTCTCCGGTCTTGCAAGAATCAAGTATCTCTTCACTGGAATACACACATAACATTTGCCAACAACCTCAAAAATGAAAAACATCATCAACCTTATAGGAAATAGATAGGTCGGTAGCATAAACCCTAAACCCTAAACATTTAGGTTTAACAATTCAAAAGGTTCAATCCTAACCGTTAATCATACTGCATTTAATACAACAGTCTTGAACAGATCTCAAGATGTTCTCCAATGTTCATACTTTGCCGCTTCAAGAGGTTGATAACCCATCATGCGTTCTCCACCATTTACAGAGACTTCACACATTCCTGAGGTAGATAGGATCAATCTCCATGCAAGATCCTCAAGGAAATCCTTCACGCGCACAAGGCTGACATCGCAACACTATCTGATCTTCATTAAAATGCTAACTCATCACACGATGTCATCGGTTGAATCACACAAGCTTGGAATGCATCAACCGGAAACCCTGAAGTTGAGACTACCAACCGGTAGTCATGCCAAATGAAACCCCGATACAAAACTTCCCATATACCGATTCTCATTCCAACATAACGCTACACTTTTTCACATATACCGGTTCACAATATCATACTAGTTCTCACATATACTGGTTCACAATATCATACCAGTTCTCACACTTCAGCATATTGACATTAATGACAACATACAATATCATCATGTCATCAAGCTCTGCACATATGCCAACACAACTAGCTACCCCTCTATGATCCAAGAGGATCCCAAAAACCTAAAAAAAATCAATCTCAAAATCCAACGAAACTTGCATCATTGGAAAGAGCTCACTGACACGATCCTGGTGTAACTTGAACCACATCAAAAGGAGGTCGTATGCAGGAGTTATGCTTGGTCAAAATTTGGTCAACACGTGGTCAAAGATGGTCAAACAAAAAAATTGATAATCATGGAACATTTCTCTACAAGTTCCATCACGTAGAGCTTGACAAGAGATTTCTGACGTATTTTGAACAGACCAAATGCGAGTCTGTATGTGGAAGTTATGACCAGTCAAGGTTTTGGTCAAACTTAGTCAAAATGATGATGTGGCTTGACACTTGGTAGTTGAATGGATGTTGATGTGGCAAGTGTAGGTGATGTGGCAAAAATTTGGATCCCCTTAAATTCACGTACCACTACACCATGCTTTATTTTTGAGAAATAAAGTGGTGGAGGTTTATTTTATTTCACAAAATCCATTTTTGTGGGATTCCAAGTGGATTTTGTGGGATCCCAAGATTTTATGGGATTTAAAGGCAAATCTCCTTAAATTAACAAAACAAAAATTAACCCATTTAAAACAATTTATAACTAAAATAACCTTTAATGGTTATTAAATAAAACACAAAAATCCAATGAATAAAAACAAACTCCCAAAACTAATATAGCTTGTGAATGGAAAATGACAAGGGCTTAAAAAACAAATTAAAATGGTTTTTAATGGGGATTCTTATTGTTTTATTTGTAAAATAAGGGAAATTATGTATAAAAGCGGGGTGAAGGTGTTTGATTTTTCATTGAAGTGATTTTTGACAAGAAATTCTCTTGAAGAGAATTAGTCAATTGGGAGGATTTTTCCAAGCACAAAGACATTGTTATTTTGTAATATTTTCCTTTGTAATTGGGTAATGAGGCAAAATTGAAGCCTAACCTAAGTAGGAGAGTAAGAAGGTGACTTTAGGTGCAAAATAGAGATTGTGAGAGATTTTGGTGCAGAACTAAACCTTGGGTGATGTACAAAAGTCGTAATTGTTTGGCATCATTAATAAAGCAATTCCTCGTTGAGAAGTGGACCTAGAGACGTAGCTCAAATTGAGAAAACTCCATTATCAATCTCGTGATCTCTATTCTTCTCTTTTGTCTTATAATTCTCTTTCAGTATCTGATTCTTTGAGTTTTATAATTTTGGAATATAAGTAATTAGTTTATGTTTCATTAATTTGGATAAAGGACACGTGAATTCTACTTTTTGTAATTTCAACGGTTAAAATACATAACCACACAATTATGTTGTATCATGGAAAATGGTCTGTAATTAGGAGTTAAGTGCAATTATTTTGTAAACTTCTAAAATCAGATCAAGTGGTATCAGAGCAGTTTAACAGGAAAAATGGCAAGTGGTGGATGTTAACCATGTTGAAATTAAAGCGAGGAGAAGGTGCACTTGAAGAGTTTAATCCAGAGATTGGATTGAGGCGATTGACTTGAAGATCAACCATGACACAAATAGAAGAAGGAAAACATCTTGGTCTTGAACTCTCTAAGAATGAAGAACAGTTTCTTAAAGCGTTCCTAGACATGAAGATGATGATGGAAGAGGTGTACAAGGACACAAAGAAGAAAAGGGAAGATAAGGACAGAAAGAAGAAGGAAGTTGAATCCTCGTTGAATGAAGACAAAGGTAAAGGAGTAGGAGGTGGTCGTGACCCTCCTGAACCTCCCTCCCCATCTTGTTCATCTTGTTCATCCTCTTCATCTTCTTTGTCTACTTATAAAAAGAAACAACCTATGCAAACACCTTTGTTAAAATTGGATGTTAAATTTGTGCTGCCTATTTATCATGGTGAATTGGATGCAGAAAAATTGGATAACTGGCTTAAGTATATTGAAGTGTATTGTAGGGTTCAAAAGAACTTGGATGATTCTTCCAAAATCTAGCTAGCTACTCTTCGAATGGGAGGCACTGCATTAGTTTGGTGGGAGAGTAAGATTCAAGATGATCTTGCTACTCATGGTAAAATCATTTCATCTTGGTTACTTTTTCTTTAAAGAAACAATTTTATCCTTCGGGTTATATGCAACAAGTTGTTATGGATTGGCAAAATCTAAGACAGGGTAAAGGACAAACAGTGCAAGAGTATACGCATGTGTTTAGGAAGAAATCACTTACTCTTGGTATCCCTCTTTATACACAAGAAACTTTATTAAAGTATATAGGTGGATTGTATTCAATTTGAAACATACAATCCCGATGTGTAATCCATCTAACTTTGATGAAGTGTGTGTTCAAGCAACCCATATTGAAGCAGGTGGAAGGAACATAAGTTTCAGTTCAAAGAAGGAATTTATTCCTCCAACTAAAGGCAATAAGAAGGGCAAGGAGAGGAAAGCATCTACTATGAAGAAAGAGGAAGGTGAAAAGCCTACTTGTTCAATTTGTCAGAAAAAAGGGCATGAAGATGCGAAGTGTTGGAAATTGTATCCAAAATTGAAACCAAAGTGGTTTAAGGATCGTAAAGGAAAACAAAAGGCCACAATTGTCATTTAGGATCTTGGATTAGATTCTGATGACCAAACAAATATAATAGTTGTGGGTTTGAAAGGTAAAGCTTTTGTTGGAAATGATTCTACCACTGATATTTCATGTGCTTCTACTTCTAAAACTTGTGATGTTCCTGAAGATAGCAAAATATGTGAATTATTTCATATAAGGGTGATTTCCAAGAACTCTAAGATTGATACACTGATAGATAGTGGGTCCCAAGTTAATATGATTTCAGAAGAATTTGTTGAATAGTTGGGATTGAAAACAAAGCCACATAAGAAACCTTATCCACTAGGTTGGGTGTGCAATGATAACAGGTTGCGAGTAACTAAGAAATACAATTTAAGATTTGCAATAACATCTAAGTTTATAGATGAGGTTGAATTTGATGTGGTTCCACTTGATATCTGTGGGATTGTGTTGGGTAGCCTCTACTTATATGATAGAAAGACAATCTTCTATAGGGAACATAATTAGTATCACTTGTTTACAAAAGGAATTGAATACATTGTACATTCTCATCCAATTAAGATTGATAAATCTTTTGTGACAACGAGACAATTGAAAAGGGTAGTTAATGCAAGCAATAATTTGACACTTATGTTTGTACCATAGGAAGTGTCATTGCATGAAAGCATATACAATTCTACTGTTGTTCCAATTATGAAAAACAAGCATGATGTTGGTACATTCTTTTTCTCATCTGCATATTCAGTTTTGTTATTAAACTTCCCACTGTTCAATAGTGTATGGTTGGTAGCAACAACAATGAATGTGGATGAAAATATGATGTACTTAACAATGTCAGTATGATTTTTATTGTTGTTGTGATGAGTCAGATGCATGGGTTCCAAGAAGGAAGGACAGATGATACCGAGCAAGTGAGGCAAAAATGCCCTCACTTAAATTGCACATAAAAACAAACTTTTGGTGGTCTAAAAGATTCTCAATTGGGAGGAATGATTCAGAAGGATCTAGAAAACCTAAAAAAAAATTCATATTCTCAAAATCCAATGGAACTTGCATCATTGGAAAGAGCTCACTAACACTATGCTGGTGCAACTTGAACCACGTCAAAAGGAGGTCATGTGTAGGAGTTATGCTCGGTCAATATTTGGTCAACACGTGGTCAAAGATGTTCAAACAGGAAAATTTATGATCATAGAACATTTCTCTACTAGTTCCATCACATAGAGCTTGACGAGAGCTTTTTGACGCATTTTGAATGGACCAAATTTGAGTCCATATGTGGAAGTTATGACCGGTCAAAGTTTTGATCAATTTTAGTCAAAATGATGACGCAACTTGACACTTGGTAGTTGAATGGATAATGATGTGGCAAGTGTAGGTGATGTGGAAAAAATATGGATCCCCTTACATTCACTTACCACTACACCATGCTTTATTTTTGAGAAATAAAGTGGTGGAGGTTTATTTTATTTCACAAAATCCATTTTGTGGGATCTCAAGGTTTTATGGGATTTAAAGGCTCCAAAAAATTAATAGAACAACTAATCCATTTAAAATAATTTATAACTAAAATAACCTTTAATGGTTATTAAATAAAAGACAAAAATCTAATGAATAAAAACAAACTCCCAAAACCAATATACCCTGTGAATGAAAAATGATAAGAGTAAAAAACAAATTAAAATGGTTTTTAATGGGGATTGTTATTTTTATATTTGTAAAATAAGGGAAATTGGTTGTAAGGGGGTTATATTGTTGTTTTGATGGTTAGGCCTTATTAAGACATTTCTATGTATAAAAGGGGGGTGAAGGTGTTTGATTTTTCATTGAAGTGATTTTTGAGAAGAAATTCTCTTGAAGATAATTAGTCAATTGGGAAGATTTTCCCAAGCATAAAGACATTGTCATTTTGTAATATTTTCTTTTGTAATTGGGTTATGAGGCAAAATTGAAGCCTAACCTAAGTAGGAGAGTAAGAAGGTGACTTTAGGTAAAAAATAGAGTGTGAGAGATTTTGGTGCATGACTAAAGCTTGGGTGATGTACAAAAGCCGTAATTGCTTGGCATCATTAATAAAGTGGTTCCTTGTTGAGAAGAGGACTAGAGACATAGAGTTGTGTATACATCATTGGTAAATCAAGTTCTCGTGATCTCTATTCTTCTCTTTTGTCTTATAATTCTCTTTCAGTATTTGGTTCTTTGAGTTTTTTTAATTTTGAAATATAAGTAATTAGTTTATGTTTCATTAATTTGGATAAAGAACAAGTGAATTCTATTTTCTGTAATTTCAATAGTTAAAATACATAACCACACAATTTTGTTGAATCAGGGAAAATAATCTGTAATTAGGAGTTAAGTGCAATTATTTTGTAAACTTCTAAAATCAGATCACTTGACCAATGAGAAAATTACATTTGAGGACCCTTGTCCTTCTTGCTAAATATAAACCAATAATAAAATATAAGGTTGTTGCATTGTGAAGTGTGCCTTCTAGAAGCTTTTGGATAAGTCAAGTTCATTGAACCTAGACATGTTGACTTGGAATAATCTGATTGTTGAATGTCCTCTCTGAATTCTCCAAATTGTGTTGAGAAATTATCTAAGTATGGAAATTTGTTTGGAATAGTCTTCTTGCCACCATTTGATTCTGATTCAGAGCTTGTCTTTAATTCTTCAGGAGATGAAATCCTTCAAGAAGTTGCCCTGATTGCTTCAATAGGTTTGGGATTGTAGATGAAATCCTCCAAGAATTCTGGAATTTATTTTTATATTGTCGCAAAAGTCTGAAGACTTTCCTTTCTTGATTCAGCCTTTAAATTTGGAGAAGAACTCCCTTGTGCCTACACCACAATGGAGGAAACTGGAACTTTCTCTGTGAAGTATTTTCCATACTTAGCCAAATTTTGGCTATTCAGTTTCATTTTGTGACACCTTCATGTGACCCTTCCAACACCTAGCCAAGATTTTGGCCATCTCTATGATCAAGTGAACTTTTCCTGTGGATTTGCCCTCAATTCTAAATTTGTCTTGTGCTAAGTAGGACAAAATCCACCCTCGGACAAGGATTTTATTCATTTCCTCTTTACTTTTCCTCTTTATTCTTCTTCTTTCTCTCTGTTTCCTCTCCAACACTTAGTTAAAATTTGACTTTGTTTTGGAAAATTCCACACTTAACCATTTTTTGTTTCCTCTTGGAAAATTCCAGCACTTGAGTCAGACTTTGAAAATTCCTTTCATTCCCTAGGTAGGTGAATGTGTTGGAAAAGAGTCTTTAGAAATTCATGTGTGTTGAAAATTTCTCTAAGTGTTGAATTTATTTTCCCTTTGAAAATAATTCTAAGTGTTGGAAATTTTTTTTAAATATTCTATGTGTTGAACTTTATCTTTCCAACCCATTCAATCTTGATCCTTTGTTAATGGTGAATTGTATGTGCTTCATGTAAAACTTATTTGTTTCTCTAGCCATTTCTTCTTTTCTTTTGGTGATCTTGACCATCTTTATGTCTATGCCAATTATGGTTTGGGTGAATTTCATAGGCTTCAAACCATTTCCTCTTATAGGTTATGGAAAACTTCTTAATGTTGTCACATGGATTTGCACCCGATGCAAGCTTGAAATTCCTGCAATCTAGTGACACATTGGACTGCTCTGAGGATGTGGGTATCGTATTATAAGAGCAGACCTCTGGATTATAGGCCGAATTCCTATTTGATCGCCTAATACTAACTTGAAATTGACTTGGAAAATGGATAGAAGGATATCCATAAAATGAAACTATTGCTAAAAACGTGATCCACCAATGACTGAAATGATCTAAAATGCTTACAAAATCATAGAAATGCTCAAGTAATGAAGCTATTTCTTACACACAGCTTGAATACACATGCTTGAAAAAATGATTTTCATGAAAGGTTAGTTTTCTGATGTTCACAAAAGGAGCAATGATATTCTCACAATTCTGATACAAAAGAAAAACTCACACAATCAGAAACCTGCACTATAACATGTACCTTTTACACTAAGCATCTGAAGAAACTGAGATAAAATAAAGGATTCAATGGAAGAATCACAATTTTTAAATCAAATATGCTTACAAACATAACACTTAGAGAAAAGGTATCAAGGAGGAACTCAACTTCAATATTGAAAACAAGGAACTTTCTGCATTACAAATCTAGAAAAACTCATATGAAATGAGTCATAGGAGCATGAATATCTGATGCTACACAAGTACCAGAAACTCTAGGACTAGAGAACTAAGTGACATAAAGTCCCTTATACAAGTAAGCTTTCAAAATTCAAAAATGAATTTTGGCTCCCAAAAATATGTGGTCATCTCTCGACCAAATCAGGACTCTAACTGAAAGAAAAATTCCTCCAAAATTGATGACTTCTCGTCATTTCGCTCTATGTTCACTTGGACGAACAGTTTACAATTCACTCACCTTCTTATCAGGTTAACAGCGTAGCATCAAAATACTCCCGCCGATATTTGATGGCACGCTCCCAACAACATGTTGTTCCATTAGGTTTTCGTGTAGCTCCTAAACATGTTGTACCAATAGCCGATGGTGCGCTCCAAAATAGTTTGCTTTCCTATTGGGTTATCGGATGACACAAAAACTATTCTTGCCGATACTCGATAGCTCCACTCCGAACTCACTTCGACTTACTCCAATCTATCGGTGACCTCATTGGGATATCGAGGTAGGTGGAAAACACTTCCGCCGATATCCGATAGCTCCTTTTTGGCCTTATGCAAACTCATCAGGCATTGGGGTAGGGTAAAATTGTTTGTTCCGATAGCCGATGGTAGCACTTCACATAATTCTTTGTTAGTTCAACCACTTGGTTGCCAAGCCACGAAAGCCCTTGCCACTTGTTACAATGTGACCTGTCTGTGGCCACCACCTAGTTTGTTCTTGTATCCGACTGGCCACCATTTGACTTGCCACGTGACCACCATCTCACCTTAGGCCGAACCCACCACTAGACTTATCTTTTCTTTGTCGTTGATCCATAATAGGTAACTATCGATCATCTTCGCATTGCAGATCAATGATAGTCATTGGATCGGCTCCAACCTGCTTGCTCCTTATCTCCTTGTCTCACTCACCTTTTCTGCATGTGCTTTGTCGCCAAGTCGTAGTGAGTATTCAGCGATCATCTTCCCATTGCGACATAGCGACAACCGTCGGATCATCTTAGACTTGTTGTTGATCTGCCTTGATCTGCTTGATCTTTAGTCTCTCTAAGGAGCCCTCTCTTATGCCATGGTGTCACCACGTGTCAGCCACTGGTTCGCTCATGAGATCCGCCTGTCTTGTCACTTGGACTTGCCATTGGACTTGGGCCCACCTTGGTTCTTCTTCTATATTATTCTTTCGGCCAAACTTCCTCCCTTGGTGAACTGCTCACATGTCTCATCGATACCTTAGTTTCATCAATACCTTATGTCGATGGAACCGATGCTTTTGGTGAATCCTTTTAGAGACCCATCGAAGCCAAGGTTTGTTTGATGGAGCAATCTATGGTTTGTCTGCAAATCCAAATGGCCACCATCTGGGTGCCACCTATTTTCCACCTAGCGAGTCACTAGGATATTCATTCCGAGCGCTTCACAACTGCGGTACACTACAGTCATGGATAGCCTCAAAATTTCACTCCACTGTCTGATCTTCCTTGATCTACCGTTGGATCTCAGCGATCTGCTTGAGCTTTAACTTTCCCTTTTTGGCACATGCCTTGTCGCCAAGTTTAAGTGAGTATTTGGCAGACATCTTTCTATTGCGGTATAGCGACCACTGTCAGATATTTCTTGATCACCGTTGATCTTCCTAACTTGCTTGCTAGTTAATTTGCCCTTCTACTACAAAATTCAGGTGCCTTGAGATGCACACTCACGCAGGGGACCCACCAACATTGAGTTGTTCCTTGTCAAAAGCCCGTAAGCTTTGACACTAAGGATATATGGGGCTTTGCCTTTAAATGAGATGATTTTCCTCCGCATGACCAATGTGGGATAAATGGTCTACGCCTGTGCCTTTCCATCAGGTCATCGGGGTAACATGAAACTAGGGCTACCGATGACCGATGACTACACACACCGCTTTGCACTTTCCATCGGGTCATCGGGAAGACTTCAAAACCCGACTTCCGATGGCCGATGAGACCTTTCTGCGCTCCACACTTCTTATCGGGTCATTAGTGTAACATTAAATAGGTCCTTCCGATAGCTGATGACTTACTCCGGTCCATCTACTTTTCTATTGGGTGTCGGTGTAGGGGAGAACCTTGCTTGTCGATATTCGATACAACCGCTCCATGCCTATGCTTTCTCATCGGGTTAGTCTTGCCGATCAGGGTAGGTCTTGCCGATAAGGCAAAAATTCTAAAACTGCAAAGAAACACCCATCTCCATTAGCATGTTGGGCTCAACCCTCGTGGGAGCCACATTTTAACCCGCATGTTGTATTTTACTTTTCCTATTCTACACACGAAGCAAACAAGTTAAAAAAAAAAATAGTGCATATCTAATTTCTTGTTGATGATTTGACCTGATATTTATTGATTTGCTTGGCACTTTTCAATATGAAAGAAAGAAAGGCCTCATTAGGCCAACAAATTTAGCATGTGCAAAAATTTGGTAGCATTTTTGGTGACCTCTGTGGAGTGTTTACCTGCTAAACATCTTGACCAGTTACCTTATGCTTTCCATTGGGCACATAGTCATTGATAATGATAGAAAACAGAAACAACACATCACATATGACTGCAAAAACTCTCTTTTCTCTCAAAAACCTATCTTAATCTATTGAGTATAGGTGTGTGGTTTATGGTAGTGAGCTTAACACCTTACTGTCATGAATTAGGCATGTGTATTGACATATTAGAATACGATAAAACAACAAAACACTTCTGAAACACTGCAACAATTTATTGTAGCTATATGAGGGAGATGTCTTTTGTATGTGATAGGGGATAAACATAATCTTTGTTTCATATAATGGACACCTCTTTTTTATAGCTTAGATGGATTGCAGTAGTATGACTCTTATTACTCCTTCAAAACTGTGCACTAGGCACTTAGGGAAAACAAAACTACAATTTGACCTATCCTATACTAACAACAAGATAAAACTTAGCTAAACAAAACCATTTACAGGATGATTGAAATAGCTTCCCTTTCTTCCCAATTTACAATGATTTGCATACTTAAGGTCAACTAAGGAGAAATAAGGCACATAAAGATAACTGACAAAATCAAGTACTATCTTTTGAACAAGGTGAACAAGTCCACCTACCTAATCAAACTGATCATATGAATTGCTCTCCCAAAGAGGATACGAGGATTGAACATCTACAAAGGCATCCTTGGTTTCATCTCCCAGTAAAGTTTCATGTAGGGGGACTTTATTAGACTCCATCTGGGATGAGTACCTAATAGGACAACCTCTTGTAAGGACAAAGCTCAGACTTTCCTTATTGATCTCCTGTTCATGGATGACCATCTTATCATCTTGTTGATTGGAAGGGTCTATCTCCTGTGACTGACTTGGTGAAAAAATGGTAACCTCCTCCATATGATCATGTTGTTCATGGTAAACCTCACTTAGAGGTGTTGTTTTGGTATCCAAACTGATACAAAAAGTATCTAAATCATTCCAGAACATGTCTTCCTCAATGTCTTCTTCACTTTTTTGAGTAGGAGGAATGATTTTCGGCTTAATACAACTTTCATCAGGCCCTGATAAAATATCAACAATGTTCTCTTTAATTATAGGCTTTGATTTGAGAATTTGTTCAGCTTGAACAACAACCTCTTGCACAAAATCATCATTTTCTTCTTCATGTTGATCAAGAACTTGATTTACCAATGATGTATACACAACTCCTTCATCTTGATCATAAAAAGAAGGAAGTTCATCAGTTATGAAGTTAAACACTTCATCATCATTATCCTCCTTTTGATGTCCCAGTTGGTTTACTGGCATTGAAATATGCACAATATCTTTCTCTTGAGTGTAGTCCAATACTTTATGTTCTTGTTGTTCTGAAATCACTACTACAATTGGACCATTTTCAACAGAAATAAGAGGATCGTCAACTGAAGCAATATGAGATTCATATTTAGAGGTCTTCTCATGCTCAATATTTTGTTGCTGCAATTGATGACACTTTATAGCTAAATGCAGGGGATGTACATTTCTAATCTCCTCCCAAATAAGTAACATATCCTGATCAATGGGTTGCCCTTCTTATTTCTGTATGTCAAGGCATGGTTCTATTTGCATGGTTGATGGAGGAATCTCACTGGGTGGAATAGATGAACCTTTCCAACTTAGAATCTGAATGATAGGAGGGTCATGAGGAGGCTTACTATTTGGTATTAAAGACACACAAGGTAAGTCTTTGAAACTTGGAAACTTGTTCTCATGAACCTCCTCTTGCATAGGACAGTTTGTAGCTTCAAATGATGGTTGGTTGAAACTTGGGATGCAAGGAGCTGCTTGAGCTTGTTGCCTCTGAACTTGAGCTAGCAAAAACTTCATCTGCTCATCTTTTGCTACTAGTTCTTTTGCAAGATGATGTTCTTCAAATTGCCTTCTTTGACCTTCCAACTCCTGCTCATGCAAATAGGCTTGATAAGACCATTCTTCCTACTGCAACTTAAGCTCTGTCTGTTTATCAATCTCATTTAATTGGCTTTGAAAGTGCACATCCATATCTTTTAGACTCACTGAATTGGTACTCTGAAACTGAGTATTTCCATATTCAGGCTGCCAAGGGACTTGAGGGGGGGTGGGTGGGTGGTAAGCATATTGAGTATGCTGGTTATTTGCTGACAATGAGTTATTTGGGTAAAAACTAACATTAAGGCTATTTTGATATGGATGGAAAGATGGTATAGGAGAGACATTCTCATGGTATGGAGGTGGGTATACATTTTGGCCATAGAAATTTGACATCCTCAAACATATAGACAACTTGAAACTAAACTGAAAGAATTGATTTGAAAATAACACCAATACTTGATCCTTGAAACCAGTAGTTTTAAAATTTGAGTCGCTAGGTGTATGAGTAAAACTTGCCTCCAAAGGTTGGAAACACTACTACTCACACCAAAATAGAAGCCAAGGTGTCCTTCTATGAACTATAAAGTCCAATAGTCCCACCGAGCGTGCCAAAAATTGTTGTCACATAGATTTGCACTCAATACAAGCTTGAAATTCCTGCAATCCAGTGACACATTAGACTACTCTGAGACTGTGGGTATACTATTATGAGAGTAGATCTCCAGATTATAGGCCGGCTTCCTATTTGATCACCTAATACTACCTTGAAATTGACTTGGAAAATGGATAGAAGGATATGCATAAAATGAAACTATTGCTAAAAAGGTGATCCACCAATGACTAAAATGATCTAAAATGCTTATAAACTCACAAAAATGCTCAAGTAATGAAGCTATTTCTGACACACAACTTGAATACACATGCTTGCAAAAATGATTTTCATGAAAGGTTAGTTTTTTGATGTTCACAAAAGAAGCAATGGTATTCTCACAATTTTGATACAAAAGAAAAACTCACACAATCATAAACCTGCACTATAACATGTACCTTTTACACTAAGCATCTGAAGAAACTGAGATAAAATAAAGGATTCAATGGAAGAATCATAATTTTTAAATAAAATATGCTTACAAACATAACACTTAGAGAAAAGGTATCAAGGAGGAACTCAGCTTCAATATTGAAAATAAGGAATATTTTACATTACAAATCTGGAAAAACTCATATGAAATGAGTCACAGGAGCATGAATATTTGATGCTACACAAGTACCAGAAACTCCAGGACTAGAGAACTAAGTGACCAAAAGTCCCTTATACAAGTAAGCTTTCAAAATTCAAAAATGAATTTTTGGCTCCTAAAAATATGTGTTGTCACCTCTCCACCAAATCGAGACTCTAACCGAAAGAAAAAATCCTCCAAAACTGATGACTTCTCGTCATTTCGTGTTGAGTTCACCTGGATGGATAGTTTACAACTCATGCACCTTCTAATTGGGTTATCGGCGCAACGTCAAACACTCCCACCGATATTTGATAGCTTGCTCCCAACAACATGTTGTTTCATTGGGTCTTCGGTGTAGCTCCTAAACATGTTGTACCGACAACCGATGGTGCACTCCAAAAT
Source organism: Cryptomeria japonica (assembly GCF_030272615.1). NCBI lineage: Eukaryota > Viridiplantae > Streptophyta > Pinopsida > Cupressales > Cupressaceae > Cryptomeria > Cryptomeria japonica. Next base: position 364,810,150 of record NC_081414.1, on the reverse strand, counting down.
AGTATGCTTTCCTGTCAGGTTATCGGGCAACATGAAAACTAGTCTTGCCGATACCCAATAGCTCCACTCCAAACTCACTTCAACTCTCGCTCCAATCCATCGGCGACCTCGTCAAGATATCGAGGGTGGAAAACACTTCCGCCGGTATCCAATAGCTCTTTTTTGGCCTTATGAAAACTCATCGGGCATCAAGGTAGGGTAAAACCGGTTGTTCTGACAGTTGATGGTAGTGTTCACATTAAAAACCCCATGACTAAGGTTTTTGAATGGGTTGCTTTTTTCACCTTTTTAGTTTTCTAGCAGCATAGGGCGTACAAGACAATTGTCGGCCTGACATTACTCCCTCGGTCCGTATTTGGCATTCAGTTTTTGGAGTAGCACGATGGTGACAAATGGAAAGACGTGTTAAGTGGGTTTCTTTTCGGGGCCCACATTTTAGTGCAGTAAGCAAGTGGTTACTCGACACCATCATGTGTTGGCAGGTGCATTTCTATTTGAAAAGATTTTCTAGTAGCCTGTCCGCGGTTAGCAAAATATTTTTGGTTCATGACAGTATGAAGATCGTTGTAGGTAAGGAGTGAAGTCTCAGGACCATTTTGCTGGGTGTGATCTTCAAGGCGACATGACATGGTTTTCTGTTCGGGGGTGGTTATACCTTTTTGGCGTGTTTGGGAGTTGTTCTCTAGAGCCGGGGACTCTATTTATGCTTGTTTTTCCCTATTAGTAGGTGTTTAGAACTTTTGAAGAACAATTAAGTTTACTTAGTAGGAATTTTAGCCTTTTAAAACTATTGCTATTTTCTGAGAAGGTTATTCAAATTGTGTCTGTGGCTTTTATGATACTTCTTTCAGTATGCTTTGATGGTCTTTTATGTGCTGTTCTATTAGAATTCCAATAACTTTAGGAATACATCTATCTAAGATTTTGTCGATTAAACTATGTTTTGCACTTGTTATCTAGCAAATGCATGATGAGTATTTCCTTATGTTGCAAAGAAATTTAATTGTATCTTGGTTATGTTTCTGATTTAGACTTGTAGATTGTTGAATGGGCTTAAGAAAATCATATGTATTTGGGTTTTCTATGCTCATATATTTGAAAAATGCTCTGGCATATCGCCTCAATAGTCTAGATTTACTGTTCCTAAAGTTTCTTTCTTTCCCCTTTCCTCCAAACCCATAAGGAAGAGTCAACTTCTCAATCCCGAAGTTTATTTAGTGAAACCTATGCAGCAGGTCCCCCATCACTGAATTTCCCATAAGGTTGTTCGTTTCCAAGGTAAAATTTAGAGTCAACATTTTTTTTCTGGCACACCTGGTGGGACAAATTACTTCAAATATATCTTTGAGCTAATTTATGAGTCATAAGCCTGTCACCAGGAGTCAGACAACTTTAAATCCTCACCTTCTTTTTCCTCCATTGGTGACCGTCCATTCAATCATAGCTTCATCCCCTCAGAGTTTTCCCGTAGTCATACACGCTATGATGGCATAAGTTCCCCCAGAAATTTTGTGACCTAGGATAATGGTAGCCCCCTCATTCCCCCAGTTCCACCCATGGTTTGGGGAGCCATCCTTGCAGCTGCGCTTAAGGCCATTTCTAAGTTCACAAGAGAATGTCATAAAATTCCTAGGGAGCATTTGCAAGATGTAGCCATTGTCTACATTGTCCATGGTATCACTGAGCAGAATGTGGCTAGATTGCTCGTAGCCTCTTTCAAAGGAAAAGCTTTGGACTGGTTCAAATCCTTAGGCCCCAACACTATAGGAGATTGGGATCAGCTGGGAGATCGTTTCTTTCAGAGATTCTCAGATAAAGTCGACAAATCATCCTTAATGCACCAACTCATCACAATAAAGAGGGCTCCGACTGAAGCACTAACCAATTTTAATCTAAGGTTTCAATGAACTTGGCAGAGGATACCATTGTCTGCCCACCCTGTGGTGGATATGACTTTCGTATTATATCTAAAAGCTTTTAATTCTGACATATCAGTGACGATTCAATCCTTAGGAGGTAATACTCTTCTGCAAGCATTTGATATAGTAGTCCAAGCTAAAAACAACCTTATCGATGCTGAAAAGCTAGCCCCTCGCCCTATAATGCCAATATTCCTTGAAATATCCACCCAATTTGTAGAAGAAGCCACTCCCAGTACATCCGCTCCACATTCTATGTATTCGTTCCCTACTCCCCAAATCGCCTCTTTGGCTACTGAAGTTAGTGATATGAAGAATCTCCTAAGATCCATCTCCAATGAAATTGTCAACCTAAAAAGAGCCTAGATCTCGCTCGCCAAGCCCCCTTTTCAGCAAAATTTCCAAGGGAATCGACCTCTGTACTAGCATATGAATCATCATGCTGATAAAGCTCCTCTACCAAATGGCCAAATAGTCCCAGTCCCCAATCTGTTGCAGGTTGTCTACCCAACCACTGGTAGGGAATTGATAGCGGGTCAAAATAACTTGGCAGATGACACCAATTCTTAGTGTTTCCCGTGCAACAATGCTCATACTCTGAGGAATTTCCCAAGAGGGAATTTGCAATAGAAGGTTGCAGAATAAAGTAATTCAGGCATGACACCAGAGGAGTCTGCATATACATCTCCGGGTATGGACAATGCAACTTTTTTCGCTCAGATGCAAGGGATGTCATTACAACAAGAAGCAGAGATCACCCCTGATCATGTGCTTTTTTCATGGATGGAGGACGAGGACACAGTGCTGACCAATGACACAATCACCCCAAAGGATGGAACCCCTCTCGTGCACTCAGATTACAATCTTTGATCTAAAAGGTGTTTGACCAGGGAAAGCACTTGCAGTATGAGATCAGTGCCCATGGACAACCCCCCTGAACCACCGGTCATTAATTCTTCCTATCCAAGAAAAGAGTTCATCTCTTATAAGCCAAAGGAGTTGAAGGTTCTCACACCTTAGGTACTGGATGTGGTTGAACAATTGAAGAAGGTCCCAACTCATGTCTCTTTGTGGGATCTCTTGAGTATTCCAGAGAAAAAGAGCAAACTAAGAGAGGCATTGTCTCATGACCAAAAAGACACAAGTGCGATAGCTCCACAATCCCTTCAGATTGATGGAACAGGTCTCCGACCAGCAACAAGCAAAGCGCACTCTCCAACTGTATTGACAAATGAAGGCTCACCCCCTACTACCCAAGGAGAAGGTAAGCCTAAGCCAAATCCATTCTACCTTACCCTTATAGTTGGAGATAAACTTTTGCATAACTCCATGATAGATTCTGGGGCTAGCACTACTGTCATGCCTAAGAAAATCGCCGAAGTATTAAACATCAGGTATGACCCTTTGAATAAAGGGGTCATGCAACTAGATGGGAACATGGTTCAGATGGTAGGTCTCATCAAAAACCTCCCCCTAACATTATTGCATGTCCAAGTGTGATGGTGTCTCAAGAAGTAGTAGTCATTGATATCCCTCCTGTCTTTGGACTCTGTCTTTCTCAAGATTTTAGCACTAAAATAGGAGGCTATATGTCCCTAGATTGGTCCCATCTCATCCTCCGTACCCAACATGACACCAAGCTGAAAATCCTTTCAAAACCCCTTCATGCTAAGCATATAGCCGACCAGGCCTTGATTAATTTTGAGCCTACCCACACCTCTATATCAAATGATGAACAAAAGGTGGTAGAGCTTTTAGAAGATGAAGAAGAAACGAGAGAAATTCCGCTTGAGCAAGAAGCCTTCCTGAATGAGTTCATAGATTCAGACCCCTTCTCTAACTACCATGCCACCGACCTGGGTACCTATTGCATTTTTGAAGAAAACCAAATCATCCCAAAGCTTATTAAGGATCAGTTCTCTCAAGAGAAGTTGTCTTCGGCACTATGGACCCTACACTTTGACAACGCCAAATGCAAGATGGGCTCCAAAGCGGGAGTTTGTCTCACTCCCCCTTCGGGTGAACAAATCCTAAAGCCTTTCTGGTTGTAGTTCGCATGCTCAAATAATGAAGTGGAGTATGAAGGACGGATTCAAGGTTTGAACATGGCAGAAAGGATGGGCATTAAAAAATTGAAAGTCTTTGGTGATTCTGAGCTAGTGGTTCATCAAGTTGGAGGGATATCCAGTGCCAAGCATGTTTGCATGAGGTCTTAGCATGCTAAAGTGTGGGATATAATAGAGAGTTTTGATGCTTTCAATATCATAAGCATTCCTTGGAATCTAAATACCATAGCAGACCAAACGGCCACCATCGGAGCACAATTTGATCCCGCTAGAGACTTTCTAACTGGCTCCCAAGTAGTCAGCGTGGTTGTCTGCCCGACTATCCCTAAAAATGATACTTACTGGCAAGTATTCGAGAGCGATGAACATATCACTTTGTTCATCCAAAGCTTGGGAGAATTTGCTGATCAGCTACAACCTAAGATAAAAGAAGCTTATGGGAATCATGTCATCAAACTAAGATCCAATAAGCTCCCTAGCAGTTTGATCACCTTAGAGAACCTGTTTGACCATGAGGATGCTAAGAAGGATAAGAGGAAGCTCATAGAAAACAAAGAGGATTACGCCAAAATGTCAGTTGGTAGTGGAAGAGTTCTCAAGGTAGGAAAAGGTGTTTCCTTCGAAGACAAAAAGAAGTAGGCCTGATACTATGATGAATATGAAGGTGTCATGGCTTGGTCATGAGGATTTGAGGAGATATGATCCTAATATCATCCAACATACCATCGAGCTCGCGAATGAGGCCAAACTGGTCTGATAGAAGCAAAGACTGGTTAACCCAAAAATTGAATCTCTAATGGCCCAGGAGTTGAAGAAGCTGATCGAGTCAAGGATCATTTACCCCATAAAACACAGTACATGGGTGTTATTTTTGGTCCCTGTTAGGAAAAAGAATGGAGATATCTAGCTCTGTGTGGATTTCCAAGATCTAAATCAAGCGTCTCTCAAAGACCACTATCCCCTGCCATCCATGGAACAATTACTGAGCACAGTGGCAGGATCGGAAACATTCTCAATGCTCGACGGTTTCTCATATAGCCAAGTAAGTGTGAAAGCGAAGGACCAACACAAGATGACATTCACCACTAAGTGGGGGAGGTTTGCGTACCAAAAGATGCCTTTCGGATTGTCAAATGCTGGAGCAACCTTTCAAAGGGCCATGGATTTAGCCTTCAAAGAGATAATTAATAAGATCATCTTAATATACTTAGATGACCTGACCCTGTTTTCCAAACACCGAGAGGATCATTTTGATCATCTCGAATTAGTCCTCCAAAAATGTCTTGAATTTGGGATTTCCTTAAACCCAAAAAGTGTATATTTGGGGTTCCTCAAGGAAAATTACTTGGGAATATAGTTCCAAAAGAGGGTGTTTCTATTGACCTAGACCGGGTCAAAGCTATTAAAGACCTTCCCCTCCCGGTCAACAAAAAGGGAGTCCAATATTTTTTAGGGAAGGTCAATTTTATTAGTCATTTTATCTCTGACTTTGCCGGAATAATAAGGCCCATCACTCTCATGTTAAAAAAAGATATACATCTCAAATGGACTATTGAGGCCAAAAAAGCTTTTGATGAAATAAAAAATGCTATCTGCTCCGCTCCCATTTTGTTTAACCCAGACATGTCAAAGGACTTCATAATGTATGTTTTTTCTGGTCAGCATAGCATCGCCATGGTCCTAACCCAAAGAGATGCCCAAAAAGGAGGAGAGCATCCCATAGCTTTCCATTTAAAAACTCTCAAGGATTATGAGGCCCAATACAATTTTGTTGAAAAGCAAGCCTTAGCCGCCATAAAAGGACTAAAGAAATTCAGACATTTCATTTCCTGTAATAAAACCACGGTGTATGTAGCCCATCCTGTGGTAAGGGAATACATTATCGAGGGTGACATCACTAAAAAGAGGGCAAATTGGATCACTAAGATCCTGGAATATGATGTCGATATCAAGCCAACAAAGATCGTTCGTGGGAAAGGCCTGTGTGAATATATAGTGCAAGAATGCGAACCCCGTGATGATGAAGTGGTCATAGAGGAAACAGTTATGTTTGTTGCTGATGTTCCAAGCGACAACTGGATTGACAAAAGAAAGCACTTTATGAAGACTGCGATTTTTCCCAAAAATATCCCCTTGGCTAAGAGGAGATTGTACAGACTCCAAAATAGTGGTTTCCACTTAATAGATGGAACTCTTTTCAAAAGAAATTTTGATGGAGTCCTACTTCATTGTGTGGACTGGAGCCAAGCTAATAAAATCCTACATGAGTTCCACTATGGCTCCTCAAAAGGCCACTTCTCTGCAGCCACAATTGCTATCAAGATTACTCAAACTAGGTATTTTTGGTCGTGCATGTTCAAAGATATACATAATTTAGTAAGGGGATGTAAAGAGTGTCAGTATTACATGAGAAGGAGTAAGAAAGCTACAATGCCACTCAAGCCCATGTTAGTGGAAGAGCCTTTTGCTCAATGGGGCCTTGATTTTATCGGAATGATCAACCCCCCAAGTTTAGCTAGACATAAGTGGATCCTGACTGCTACTGATTATTTCACCAGATGGTCCGAAGTTGTTCCTTTATAGAATTCATCTAAAAGAGAGGTATTGGCTTTCCTAGAGGATTTGACGTGCTGGTACAATCCCCCAAAAACTGTTATATCAGATAATGCGCGTGCATTCACAGGCTCGCGAATTACCCAATTCGCCCTCAGCAGAGGTATTTATCTCAAAACCTCTTCTAACTACTATCCTCAAGGGAATGGACTTGCTGAGTCCACTAACAAAAACTTGATCAGACTTATTAAAAGGATAGGTTCTGAATACAAGAGGGAGTGGCACCACCACCTAAGAAGCGCACTATGGGCAGACCGCATAACACCCAAGCAGATTCTAAAGAACTACCTATACAAGCTGGTATATGGAAAAGATGCACTTTTCCCCATGTTGCTAGAGATCTAGGTGTTGCAATTGCTAAAATCAATGGAGGTCGCCGAAAATGGCCCCATGGCCATAAGATTGGCAGAGATTATGGAGCTAGAAGAAGCGAGGGAGGCAACCTTCTCGGCCTTCCAAGATAGACAAGAAGTCATCAAAAGATGGTTTGATAGTAAAAAAAGTTCTGATATGGTCTTCACCCTCGGGGACCTCGTATTGAAATATAACGAGAAGGTGATGAAGCCTGGTTAGCATGCCAAGTTTGACTGCCTATGGGAGGGACCTTTCCGCATTATATGTTGCAAAAGTTTCAATGCTTTTGAGCTAGAAGACATGAATGGGGACCCCCTCCCCATCCCGGTTAATAGTTTCCACGTCAAACCTTTTCATTAAGTGTTCCATCCCCTTGTTAATGTATATAATGTATATAGTGCCTATTTATCTTATTTATTTCCACCTAGAATCAAGCAAGCAAATAGAGAAAGAAGAGAAAATAGATAAAGGAGAAAAGTGAAAATCGATTATATTAAAAGCATTCTTGTATTTTCATTACAAAATGAGTAGGCTCTTGGCCTCTCCTTTTTCTGCAATCATTTTGTTCAAATCCAAGATGACAGTTCGTCACCTCTTCAACAACTCTCTTCAGTCTCTTCCTCATCAGCGTCAGAGGTTTCCTCTTCTCCTAGCCACTCAAAGTCAGAGGCACTCTCGAGCTCCTCGGGCATGAAAATAACAAACAATTTTGGTTGTTGATCTAGCATCAAAATTCTCAGGAAGATATAATCCTTGAATCCAATATACCAATCCGTACCTTCCAGGACCGGGACTATCAAATGGACGTGCAGAAGAAATTTTGTGGCAAGCTCGGCCTGATATTGATGAGAGGACAATGTCATTGTTTTCAGCCCGTCGATGAGTGGGTGCCAAGCTACCTCCTCATTGTGTGTGACGAACCGCTCCAGGTCAGACTCCAGAGGAATCCCTCGGAAGGGGACGTAGTATGCAAGTAAATTCTCCAATCCACCCAAGTAATCCTCGAAAAAGATAGCCCGAGTCAGTTGCGTGGCTAGCAACCCAGACTAATTGCAATCCAACAGAGAGGCTATGAATCATGAGCAAATGTCCATATTCACTTGGTATCAGTCTGGGTTAACAATAAAATCCTCTTCAAGTATCCATTTGATGGTGGCTATTATTAAAGGATTCTTCCTATGCATCATCCCCTGCAACCTCTAGTCGGATATATTTCCCAAGAAAGTGACCTACGCTTTGTTGCTGACGAGCCTAACAGGAGTATCCATTTCTATAGAAGCTTCATCGTTAAATCTTGCAATCGGGTAAAAGAATATCTGAAAAGACATATTTATAGCAGAATTTCAGCAGAAAGATGTCGAATGCTTAGAGTACATGCCTTCCCAAATCCCAATGTTTATGTCATATCTCCATTAATTCACGTCATGCAAATGTGATTGTTCTTAGAATATTGATGTCCTCTCAGTTACCTCGAGAGGGAAGTGGATATGAGCAAAGAGCCACGCGTACGTACAGGTACATCACGTTTTAAATACCAAGTTTTGCCAGACTATTTCAGCCCGCACAAACTTTTTTACTGGTCGATCCTCTCGATCAAAGAAAAGATTTGCTTGAGGGAATTTTCCCCGAGTAATGGCAGACTAGCCAAAGACATTCTTGGGAAGCGGGAATGGTGGTGCCCTTCATCCGTGGGGGTTTATTGCAACAACAATTAGAGCTGGTGCGTGTGTAAGTAGGTACTTGCCATTAAACATTTCGCTTTTGTGAAAATCTAGACGTGTTTTGCATTTAAGGCTTGAAGCTCTTCCCTCCTATCTTTCTATTTTTTGAAAAGCGAAAGAAAATAAGACGAGCAAGTTTTATCTCCTGATTTTAGAATTTTTCTAGAAAGGAAAGGAAGCTTTCTGCCCATAATGGATTCTAAGGCTGCGTCTGCAAGTGATGTTCCTAGAGGTTTCTGGGTTAATGTTTTCAGGGATCTATCTTATTTTGCACATGCCATCCCTTCAAAGAAGGAGTATCCAAAAATGAAGGCCAGCGCTAAAATGATGACATGAAATGTGTCTGCTATTCTGGATTCTTTGGAAAATATTTCGAACCCGAGATTCGTAAGTAGCCCAAGAACCTTAAAGAGGCTTCTTGCTCGAGGATGCTTCATCACAAAACTGACTCCCAATATGTGGTCGTACATTTCTGGAATAGTGGTGCTCCCCAATGCTTGGTTCACACAGTCTAGTATTGCCCTGAGCTCATAGCAGCTTGCGTGGAGGTTTTTGATCCCACCTCATGCTCTGTCAGTGGCTCCCTTCTGAGATTGGTCATATCTTCGAAAGCCATTAGGGAGATGATGTGCTTCCCAAATTTTAAAGCAACAAAGGTTTTCTCAGAAAGCTCAATGGAGGAGTTCTGGAGCACTAGGAGAGATGCTTTGACTTTCTATCAAAGCACTCTCAATCAAAGTCTGTTTGCTGGACTTTCAAAGTTCCCTTTATCCTATAGTGATCTAAAGCAAGACGACATCAAGAATATCTCTTCTACCCTGGCATGGCTATGTGGTCATGACAGCAACCGGGATATCACAGCCTCCATGATGGGTTTTCTCTTCAAATGTAGGAAGCAAAGGGAACTATTTCACTTTGACTTCTCTGTAACTATTGCCACAACCATTATTAAGAAATTATCTAAGTTCTAGTAGTCACAATGCTTTAGATTCTCTTCGGTATTAGGGCACCTAATTTTGCACCAAAATGAGGCTTTCTTCAGGCAGTTCATGTGCTTGGCCACTTACGATGAATCTGGAAATGTAATGTCGGTGTCCTGCTAGACACCTCTGCTGCTAGCCTCCTATGATTCATATTAGTTTTTAGATCTATTCATGACTCCCATGCTCAAAGACTTTGGAGTGATCCCCAATGAGCCATTAGCTCATTTCTCCCAGATCTGGATGAACTGGATGCAAAATGAGCACCTTCCTTGTGACTAGTTCATGGGCCCTGATTTTTCTTTCATCCGAGTGCATAGGTTCTTTGAAGAACCTTTCTAGCTGCCCACTTACGTAACTGATCGAACCCTGGCTCTTGAAATGGAAAGGTAGTTGGTGAGGATCAAAGGAGCCATTGGGGCAGGAAAGCATGACACCTCTATCACTAAAAATAACAAGGCCATTGGCCCAATCACTCTAGTGAGAAGGAAAATTGTAGAAGAAATCCTAACATCAAAAATGATGTAGCTTGGTTTTGTAGTAATTGATGACTCTTGGAGCTATGACCCTAATGGTTTCTTAAGCAAAAGAAAGAATGCTATCAGGCATGAGCCTCGAAATTCATGGCTAGAGTGCACGAACCCCTGGGTTGATGACCCAAACCTGTATGTGGGCCCTGATGATTTTCCTATCTTAAGACACCCCCCATGGCTAAAGTTCTATTCTCCCTTGCAGAAGTTCAACCTCGTGAAGCCTATCCCTCGAGCATTGTTGGAAAACATGAAGACTTTATTTTGGTCCAGAAAGAAAAGGGAAGATTTTTGGGTCTATCAGCAAGAGGTAAATCAACCCAGAGCTAGCATTGAAAATTGCCCCCTGGATGAGTATTTTGAATAGGAATGGTGTAAGGTAAATAAATCTGATGATGAGATAGGTGACAGTTCCTCACACAGGGACTCATCTCCCAAGGTTGCCACATGGTAGGAGGTAGAGGTTATAAATATCGAAGGGCAAGATCTGGAACCACAAATTCTCCTTCCTTTGGACATCATAGCTCGTAAGCCTCGTTCACGGGCTGGTAAAAGGTGGTCTGAGAAGTAGTCTCATGGGAGCCTTCTAAAGAAGAGGCAATATCCTAGCATGTCTAGAGGAAACCCGCCCTCTCAAATTCGAAAAACACCCTCACATATTCAGTGGCCGCCACCTTCCACTGTTCAGGTATGCCCCTTTTTTCCCTCATCTCTAGCTCAGGATATTTCTTCGGCTATCACCATGACCACAATGCAGGCCTCAGTCCCTATCACTCTCACTTTAGCCCTGATAGGTATGCCAGTTGATCCCCAAAATGTGCTCCCCCAAGCCTCTGTCCCTTTCCCAACCACAACTTTCATATCCACAGCGTTTCCCTTGCCAACATCAGAAACAACCCCCGTGTCGCGTAGGCTAGGTTTTGGAGAATCCTCTCCTTAGGTTATGGGAGTAGCATCCTCAAGCCCTTTCTCGTTAGGAGCTCCTCCCTTTGTGCCATTATTTTTCCCATTGGCTTTAGCTCATCCCATCCAGACTACTGTCGTTGGGACCATTTCGCAATTCCCCTTTACAGTTCCTCCTGGTGCAGCTTTTGCAGGTCAAGCTATCGATAATCCAGATGAGTTCCAGGAGCAGGTTGCTTATGATAGAACCACTCATCTAGGTAAGATGGGCGAGCGAAAGGAAAATGAAGGCAAACACATTTCAGTGAGAAAAATGATTGCCTCTACTTTGCAAATCTTTTTTCCAAGGTTGACAAGCCAAAATCTCAGATGAGACCAAAAGATTACACGCTACAAGCCATCGGTGTTAGTCTTCAAAGTGCCACAACATCTGACAAAGTAGAAATGATGGAGGAGACTTCAAAATCTATATCCACATATTTTATCAAGAAGACTAGCCATCTGGAAAAGCTCCAAGCAGAGAATGCTAGTCTCCAAGATTCCCTCACCCAGCAAAGGAAGGAAGATAAAGCCCGGAGCTCAGAAATCAATCGTCTATAAAGCCTGCTGGCTTAGGATAATTCAGAAAAAGGGAAGTTGCAGTCGACCTTCAATAATGTGAGCTCTCAGCTAAAAGGCCAAGAGGCGACAAGGAACATGGTTATGAAGGAATTGCAAGAGAAGGATGCGGAAATACAACAATTAAAGGTAGCCTCTAGGGATGTTACTCAGGTCCAAATGCAGCTGCGTGAAGAAATCCTTCTAAAAGAGGATTATGCCCATCAACTGAGTGAGGCCCAAGTATCATTGTTTGAAGAAAAGACAAATTCTAAAGCAGAGTTGAAAGCAAGAGAGGCTAGTCTTGGATAATCCGGTGAGCGCATTTCAGATTTGGAGACTCTTTTGCGGCATGAACAAGATCATACATCATTGTTGCATCAAGATGTCCTAAATGGAGAGACAAGAATCCTTACTTTGGAGAAGCAAGTGGCCATTGAACAAAGCAAACGCGGCCAGCTCTAGTAGGAGATGGTTGCAAAGGATAATGAAATTTCGCGATTGCTGAGCATCCCACCTCCACAACAGATTTCTCCAGATTTTTCTACCATGTTGACAGAGCTGTATGTTTCTCATTGGGAAAAGGTAAAGCAATACTGCCCTTCTCTATAGCCTGTGCTAAGATTCCTTAGTGAAGCACAGTCCCTCTGTGCTGAGGCCAATGCCTTCATTAGCAGTTCCATGCTTGTCATTGGTCCTAAGTTCACGATAGCCCAAGGTTTTATTTAGTTGTTGTATTCTGCTCAAGATGAGGGAATAAGGAAGAAAGGGATTGCTGACCGTCAGAAATTGATTAGAAAGATGAAAGTTTTCATTAACCGGCATAGGATAATCATGTAGGATTCAGCAGCCCTTGCACCCTTGCAATTTTTAGTTCCAGACATCAAGCGACATTTAGAGAGGTTTTTTTCATTGGGCCTACCTTCTCCTTTTCCCATGGATGATACTGTTTTAGGGATTGAATAGATATTAAGCCAGGTTGAGCATTAGCAACAAGATAGAGCTTTTCTGTAGTGCTTGGGGAATCCTATTTTGGTGACCGAGGTGGAGTGTCTTTTACACCCTCTGGGCCAACTCTCTACTCTCCTGAAGCAGTTCCAAGATGAACCTGTACCCTTACCTTTTGATGAAGTGATTTGCCTAGATTATTATTTCCATAATTTAGAGGCACGGGTTACATTCTCTGAGAATGAATGGCTACCTTTATAGCAAGCCTTCGATCTGCTCCGTCCCATTTTGACATAAGTCTGGTCTGCGAGCCAACAGTTTTGGGTTTTCATATTCCGCAGGCAGAACTTCCCTTGTTAGTCGCCAAGAAATGTTCACATTAAAAACCCCGTGACTAAGGTTTTTGACTGGGTTGTTTTTTTTGCCTTTTTAGTTTTCCAGCAGTGCAAGGCATACAAGACAATTGTCGGCCCAATGTTACTCCCTCGGTCCGTATTTGGTGTTCAGTTTTTGGAGTAGCGCGATTGTGACAAATGGAAAGATGTGCTGATTTGGTTTCTTTTCAGGGCCCACCTTTTAGTGTAGTAAGAAAGTGGTTACCCAACAACATCATGTGTTGGCGGGTGCATTTCTATTTGAAAATATTTTCTAGCAGCTTGTCCACGGTTAGTGAAATATTTTCAGTTCATGACAGTATGAAGATCATTGTAGGCAAGGAGTGAAGTCTCGGGACCATTTTGCTGGGTGTGATCTTCAGGGCGACACGACATGGTTTTCTGTTCGGGGGTGGTTATGCCTTTTTGGCGTGTTTGGGAGCTGTTCTCTAGAGCCAGGGGCTCTATTTATTCTTTTTTTTCCCTATTAGTAGGTGTTCAGAACTTTTGAAGAACAATTAAGTTTACTTAGTAGGAATTTTAGCCTTTTAAAACTATTACTATTTTCTGAGAAGGTTATTCAAATTGTGTCTGCGGCTTTTATGATATTTCTTTCAGTATGCTTTGATGGTCTTTTATGTGTTGCTCTATAGAATTCCAATAACTTTAGGAATACATCTATCTAAGATTTTGCCGATTAAACTATGTTTTGCACTTGTTATCTAGTAAATGCATGATGAGTATTTCCTTATGTTGCAAAGAAATTTAATTGTATCTTGGTTATGTTTCTGATTCAGACTTGTAGATTGTTGAATGGGCTTAAGAAAATCATATGTATTTGGGTTTTCTATGCTCATATATTTGAAAAATGCTTTAGCATATCGCCTCAATAGTCTAGATTTACTATTCCTAAAGTTTCTTTCTTTCCCCTTTCCTCCAAACCCATAAGGAAGAGTTGACTTCTCAATCCCAAAGGTTATTCAGTGAAACCTATGCAGCAGGTCCCCCATCACTGAATTTCCCATAAGGTTGTTCATTTCCAAGGTAAAATTTAGAGTCAACAGGTAGCATTTCAAAGAATTCTTTGTTGGTTCCACCACTTGGTCGCTAAGCCGTGAAAGCCCTTGCCACGTGTTACAATTTGACTTGTCTGTGGCCACCACCTGATTCATTCTTGTATCTAGTCGACCATCGTCTGACTTACCATGTGACCGCTATCTCACCTTAGGCTGGATCCACCAATGGACTTCTATTTTCTTTGTCGCTATTTTGCGATAGGTAACTGTCTATCATCTTCGCATTGCGGAACAATGACAACCATTAGATCGGCTCCAACCTACTCACTCCTTATCTCCTTGTCTCGTTCATCTTTTTCGTACGTGCTTTGTCACCAAGTCACTATGAGTATTTGGTGATCATCTTCCCATTGTGACATAGCAACAGTCGTCGGATCATCTCGGATCTGGCGTTGATCTGCCTTGATCTGCTCAATCTTTAGTCTCTCTGAGCAGCTCTCTCTTATGCCACATTGTCACCACATGTTAGCCACTAGTTCGCTCATGAGATTTTCTTGTCTCGCCACTTGGACTTGCCACTGGACTTGGGCCCACCTTGGATCTTCTTCTATATTATTCTTTCAGTGAAACTTCCTCCCTCGGTGAATTGCTCACATGTCTCATTGATACCTTAGTTTCATCGATACCTTATGTCGATGGAACTGATGCTTTCGATGAATCCTTTTAGAGATCCATTAAAGCTAAGTTTTGTTTGATGGGTCACTCTTTGGTTCATCTACACATCCAGCTAGCCACCATTTGAAGCCACCTGTCTACCACCTGTCTGCCACTTGGCCAGTCGCTAGGGTATTCATTCTAGGCACTTCATAACTGCAGTACAATGATAGTCATGGATAGCCCAAAAATTTCACTCCATCGTTCGATCTTCCTTGATCTGTCATTGGATCTCAGTTATCTACTCAAGCTTTAACTTTCCATTTTTGGCACGTGCCTTGTCACCAAGTCGTGGTGACCATGGTCAGATCTTTCTTGATCACTGTTGATCTTCCTGACTTGCTTGTTGGTTAATTTTCCCTTTTGTTGCAAAATTCAAGCACCTTGAGTTGCGTGCACATGCGGTGGACCCACCAACGATGAGCTGCTCCTTGTCAAAATCTTGTAAGCTTTGACACTAAGGATATATGCAGCTTTTCCTTTAAATGCGATGATTTTCCTCCATGCGGCCAATGTGGGATAAATGGTCTACGCTTGGGCCTTTCCATCGGGTTATCAGGATAACATGAAGCCAGGGCTACCGATGACCGATGACTACACACATCGCTTTTCACTTTCCATCGGATCATCAAGAAGACTTCAAAACATGACTTCTGATGGCCGATGAGAACTTTCTGTGCTCTGCACTTCTTATTAGGTCATTGGTGTAACATTAAATAGCTCCTTTCGATAGCCAATGACTTACTCCAGTCCATCCACTTTTCTATCAGGCATCAGCGTAGGGGAGAACCTTGCTTGCCGATACCCAATATCACCGCTCCACACCTATGCTTTCTCATTGAGGTAAGTCTTGCCAATCGGGGTAGGTCTTGCCGATAAGGTAAAAATTCTAAAACTGCAAAGAAACACCCATCTTCATCAGCATGCTGGGCTCAACCCTCGTGGAAGCCATAGTTTAACTCACATGTTGTATTTTACTTTTCCTGTATCTGCACATGAAGCAAACAAGTTTTTTTAAAAAAAAATAGTGCATATTTGATTTCTTGCTAATGATTAAACCTAATATTTATTGATTTGCTTGGCACTTTTCAATATGAATGAAAGCAAGGCCTCATTAGGCCACCAAATTTATCATGTTCAAAAATTTGGTAACACTTAACACCTTGAATATTTTTTCCTTAGCCTTGGGCAGACTTGGAGAGTCCTAGGCCATTCTTCCTTGTGCCATCTTCCTCTCATCATGGGAGGACTTGAAGGCTCTCTAGCCAAGTCGAACCTTGGGGCTATGCTTGCACTTTCTTGGGATGGAATTCAAGCTTCACCTACCATGCTAGGGAAGACTTTGGATGCCCTCAGACAAAGCAAATTTTCTCTTTTGTTAGGCCAAGGTGGACTTTGAGCCTTATCAGCCATATCACTTGAGTGGAGTTGAGCTTTGATTAGATGTTATAATCATGTCTTTGAGCCTTCTCTTGAACATGGTTAACTTTGGATACATTTGGACATACTAAATCTGTGCCATTTTAGCTTTATATATTCAATTTCTCCTAGGTGAACTTTGAATATGTCATGTCATCCCCTTATTTCTCCTAGGCATACTTTGATGTTTTCATGCCATAGGAAGACATGAAGTGTGCTAGGCCAAGGTGGACTTGGCATCACCTTTTCCATCTTTCCTAACTGCTACCAAACTTTTCTCTTCTTCCCGTCATCTTCCAATCCTGCTTCCATTGCCATGCTCAAGTTTTGATCTGCCATGTTTAGATCTTCTAGAACAAACCCGAGCCCTGAGATTTTTCCTTTTCTTTTTATACTTAGAGACATAATTTTTTGATTCTGAAGTCATGGGCACTAATGTCATGACCTAAGGGACCCAACCCTAGGTCTACTTTCAAAAAGACAAATTGGAGTTCCTTATATAGGTAACTCAGTGTACTAGATGAGGTGAGAAATCATTTAACTTGTGAGTACCACTTAATATGGTATATGGTAGACTTGTTACATTCAATCTTGTTAGAGAGTGTTGTGATCAACTAGAGTAGAGGCGAAAAGCCAAAAGCCCACAGACAACACTAGGGAACTTCAAAATGTTTACTTCCACATTGGTTGATGATAGTGGCCATCGACAACTTGAATAACAACAAATGAAAAGACCAAACTAGGAACTTACAAAGAATAATTCTTGGGATTGTCTAATTGCTCATCTCGAGTCCTAAATTATGCTATGGAGGTGTTTCAAGGTGTGTGCCCTTGGTCTCCTTGTGTTGTGTAGAGCAACACTCAGGTTTTTGACATGGCTTAAACCACCTCCTATGGATTATATAAGTCTAGTGGTTATATTAGGCATTAACAGGTCAATCTTTTGGTGCAACGACAAGCGTACTTGTATCAAGTGGTATCAAAGACTGGTTACATGTTCAAACCCCTCGCTTGCATTGGGGGGATTTTTTCAAGGTGTGTGCCCTTGGTCTCCTTGTGTTGTGCAACACAATGCTCAAGTTTGTGACATGGATTAACCACCTCCTGTAGATTCTATAATTCTAGTGGTTGTATCGAGCATTAATAGGTTGATCTTTTGGTGCAACAACAACCATACTTGTAACATGAGGATCCTTTTGTTTGCCCCTATTTGTATGACAACCCATAAAAGATAACAGTAAATCCATAAAATAAAAAATAAAACCTTATGATTTTAAGAAATATTTTGTTGTAAATGGTTTATTATATTGTGGAACTATTTTATGTATTCCATTTTACTACATGGTCTATCATATGATTCAATTAATAGTTAATATTTTCATTTAGTAGCTATAAAAAAATCTCTCCAGTTCAAGAATATATCAATTCTAAAATTCAATAATTTTAGAACAAAGAATGAACCAATGAACTTTTTCTCATTTTATTAATTAGTCAATACACCTATAAATAGATACATATAACTTTAATAACATCGTACAATATTGAGGACAACTGGAAAGATGAGGAGGTGGGTATTGAGGAAGAAAGTGGTGATAATGAGTCTGACAATGAAAGCCCTATCCACAATCACTGCCCTAGCAAGGACAACAACCATCCTATGGAGGATGTGGATTACAAGGATAATGAGGAAATAGATGTGAATTCTAAGAGGGAAAGGAACAAGGAACCTAAGAAGGATACGACTAAGGATAGTTTAAGCGAGGACAAGGAAAGTGCAGATAAAGGGTTATTCTTGGATAACCTTAAAAAACTCACTGAGGTGAGACTAGATTATGATAGATGGACCTATGAAGTCTTGAAGAACCTAGAAAAAAAGGGGAAAAGTACAGATGAGAAGAAGGAGAATGATGACAGGGAGCAGATAAAATGGAAGCAGGATATGGAGAAGAAGGTTAAATCGTTGGAAGAGGGGAGAGAGGCAATGAAAAATTTGCTGGGCATTATCCCAAATATCTTGTCAGCTGTCACTAAAAACTTGGAGGATATTGCTAATGTCTTTGATCATACCAGCTCTCCTAAACTGGTGGTGGAACTTGACATGGATGATGAGACTATCTAGATTGGCAGTGGTGAAGCTACTCCGATTGGTGGTGCTACTAAGAGGACCAGGGTGAGTGTCAAGAAAGTTGTGGCTGCTTCTGCTAAGGATCTCCCAAATCTCAGGGATAACATCAAAGATCTGCATTGGATTAGCAACACCCTAGCTAATGCCCTAAAAAAAATCAATTAGTTTCTCTTCTTGGGTCTGGTTGGTTTTGCTTGCTTTGTGGGGCTTTAGTCGATTTTCTATGGTTTTTTGCTGGCTTTTTGTTGGCCTGTTCCTTTTTGCCTCTTGTTGCTTTTTCTGTTAAGCTCTATTTATAAAGGGTTTTGGGGCCCCTTCAAAACCTGTTTTTACCTTAATCAAAAACATCATACAATATTGCTAATTGTTTTGAGAACTATATGTGATGGATAGGTAATTGATAAACTAACATACATGTTTACAATTTTGTATTGGCACATGTTCAATACCCTCTTTATATTATAATATTAAACTAGAAAACAACATAAAACAATGCATACTGTAGAAGATATTCTTTGAAAACAATTCTTAGATCAGTAAGAATTGTTCAAGTTGCTCCTCAA
Source organism: Cryptomeria japonica (assembly GCF_030272615.1). NCBI lineage: Eukaryota > Viridiplantae > Streptophyta > Pinopsida > Cupressales > Cupressaceae > Cryptomeria > Cryptomeria japonica. Next base: position 364,791,308 of record NC_081414.1, on the reverse strand, counting down.
CTTTAGGTATGGTCACAAGTTCCCAACATCATTAAACACCATCTGCACATGAAGTGTCTCATCACCCCTGTAAAGGTATAATGCTAAACTTCCAAAGTTTAGATCTCTTTCTAACCTATTGGACATCAATCCTCACATGTTTATCTTGTAACCCCAATGAGGTATAGTTTGAATGATCAACAAGCACCTTGAACTATTGAGCATCTAACTATACTCTATTTCATCTTTCCTTGCCTTCAAATTTTTGGCCTCTTCAAAATGGAATGAGTTCTTCTTCAATGTTATCATCATTATTATCAATATCAAATGGTTCATCTACAATGGTTGACATTATCTTAGTTCTTACAACTACACAAAACCTTAGAATAGATGCATCCCTTTGAGAATATCCTCTACAAGAAACCACGTGCAACATTCGAACTATCGCATATACTCAAAACATTAAAAAAGACTTATAAACAACACTCAAATTAATTTCCTCTTATCTCTATTTCATATAAAATAAGTAAATCCACAACATATTCCTCTTAGGCCATAGTGACCACCTCATTATCATACCAACAATCTAAGAAGTGGCTGAAATATACTCTCCCTCAATCACAATTCAAATTCTCCCCTCTACTAACAACTTTACATTAAATTTTTTAAATAGTTTGATAGCTACCAAATTAGAATATGTGAGAGGAAGGAAACACTATCAACTCAATCAACACAAATTGCTAGCAAGCTTCTTTTTAACCTTGATTATTCTCTCAACCAGTGATTAAACTAGTGTTTTCCTGCAACAACAACAACTCCAATCACAACTGTAAACTAAAATTTCTTCTCATAGTTATTCATACAATCTTTTGATCTCTTTTGACTTGCTATCTATCACCAAATTCTAATACCATATTAAAATTTGAAGCAAAACAAAGAATGGATCAACAAACTTAATGCTCATTTTATTAACCACTCGATACAGCTAGAATAGATACAAATAACTTTAATGGAATTCTATAATACTACTAGTTATTTTGACATAATTGAATGTGATTGACAACTAACTAACAGACTAACATATAAACTTTCACAATTTGGTATTGATAGATGTTCAATACTACAATAGTTTTGTTGGATTGTATATTCCAACATCAACATTTCTTCTAGTTTGTGTTATAGTGAGAGCTTTCAACATTAGATATATATGCAAAATATGAAATCATAGACAATCCATGTGAATCATTTGATAAATGTCATAAGAAAATAGAGGTAGATGCAATCTACGATAATTATTTTATAAAATATTTCAATGATATCCATGGATAGACTATACAAGTGAATTTTTTGATGAAATGCCCCACTAAAAAGTATTCTTTAGAAATGTGATGATTGTATCATATAGTTTAAGTGGGAAGATTAGGGAGATTTTTATAATTGGTGACTCTTTTGCTACATATCAAGTTATTCATTCCAACCTTCTCATCGGACTATTTCATTAGATAGAAAAAACACAATTTTTAGAAATGAACATACAATAATCTCAATGATGCTTTGAATTATGTTATGTAGTTTGATAATGAGTTTTATATGATGTGTTATTGGTCAAGATCTAGTGCAATTTATATTAATGAAAAATATTTTTTGGAAATGCAGTAATAGAGACAAAAGGATTGAATATTTTGTTAATGAGCTAATCAATGGATTCCTTCTTGTGATTTAGAAAAGGTGGTATAATGTCACTTACTCATTATATGGTCTTCATATCACTACTAAGAGTGTTTTAAAATTTCCACAACCATGTTATCAAATCTAATGACTTATTATTCAAAAGAAGAAAAAATATATTTTAGAGCACATTACACATTCTATTAGATTATAAAAACATCATATGATATAGAAAAAAAAAATTATGGAGACATTGTAGTTCTTTAATCAAATTATAAAGGTCGAAGTATTTGATCATATACATGTATTTGTTGGAAATGTTGTCATTGATGTCAAGGAAATTGTTTTGTCTTTGGTGAAGTTTTTCATTTGATATGGTCATTGATGTCACAAGAGAATTCATGTTGATTTGAGGTCAAAGGAAGTCTCAACATTGTCCTCATTTTGTCCTTGAGATCAAAGGGATATTAATATCAAATCATTTTCTTTCATTAAATAAAAAAGATGAATATTGGCCAAGTATACCGGGTCCCAATCCTTGGGGTTTCTCCTTGTTGTTTAAATTTTTTTGGGGACAACTTAAGATGCATCCTCAAGCCGCAACCCCCAATAGGCTGTCGAAACTTGGTCTTTGATCCTTGGCATTGTTGATCAAGCTTTGTAGTTTAGGTTTATTTCTTGACTTATTTGAATGTTTCTAGCATGTGGAAAACCCTCAACTCTCAAAATGATATTGCCACTGATTGTTGATCAGACCTTGCATTTAACACATTATTTCTCTTTTGGTAAATGGGAGGATGAACACATGAGCCTTGACCCTTGATAGGGAATCAAGATTTGTTGACTAGTCTTCTAACTTAATAGTTTTGGTATTTATCAAAATGAAGTATGTTGAACACAGACCCATTGACTAGTCTTCTAACTTAACAGTTTTGGTATTTATCAAAATGAAGTATGTTGAACACAGACCCCTAACCACTGATAGGCTATTAATTTTCATAATTCAGAATTGTAGTCTAATGGCAAGTGGTATGACGAATTCTGACCCCTTAACCCCAAAATTTGATAGAGACTTACTCTTTAATGGTTTGCTAAAAGATTCTTATGACAAGTTAATGAATTATCTTTCTATATCTAACTTTCAACATGCTACTATGGTTGTTCAAATTTTGAGGTTGACCTCTCTTGGAGATGAAGATGTGATATGATATATAAAGGATAATTTTTTTGATCTTTTGGGGGTGTAGAAAGGTGTGTCTACAAGTGTGGGAAAAAATTTCTATCATTTGAGAGTAGAGAAAATTTAATGTAGATCATAACTAATTTAATCCTAAGAAGACATGATGCAATCATATATTAATGAAGGATATTAAAAAAAAAGTGTGGAGAAAAAGGTGATTATTTTAATGAGCTAATTGTGAAGCAGATCTAGAATGCTCATTATTCATTAAAGAAGAAAATTTTAGAAAGGCATAAGAGGTTCGTGCCTCCTAATGAAAGAGATTGGTGACTCTTGTTGAGTTGGTGCTTAGGTGTGGGGATTGGTGTCTCTACTAGGTTAGTACCTGTAAAATTTATTTGTAAAAATCGGTTTCTTCAGTAGGTACATGGAAAAACAAAATTGTGTGGATTGGTTTCTCCAATGGGTTGGTACCCACAAATATGGTAAGATTATTTTATCATTTTGTGAGATTGGAATTAGACATTAGATCCAAGTAGTCCATCATTGTGGTTTTCTCTTGAAAGGGTTTCTATGTATAAATCTATGTTCTCTCTTGTGTTGATGGCATATGATTGTTCTTATTGTTGTTGTTATTATTACTATTATTGTGGTTGTTAATTATTAATTAATTAAAAAGATTCTTTTACTGATTCATCCCCCAATATAAGTTTGTGCTCTTTAATTGGTTTTAGAGCATGTTCCTTTAAGAATAGCATAATTGTTAGAAGGTAGATCTTGGGAGCACACATGACATGCCAAGAAGGATTCTCCTCAAATATGTAAGAAAACTTGTAGCCATCTTTATGACAATTTCCACATAACCCATTTAATATTTCAATCAAATCAACACTCCACATGCAAATAATATATAACATACCCATGAAAACGTGACACAAGATATACCTTGGGAAAACCCTCACGAGGGAAAAACCTAACCTCCAAAAGCAACATCCACCATGTATTATCAACAATGCATCCATTACAATACAACTATGGAAATCTTCTAAAACCCAACCATCAACAAGCCATCAACAAGCACTCCATGTGAACAAGCATGAATCCACACATCCCATGCCATTCTTCCTCCTTCATAAATGCTAACCTAGATAACTGACCAACCCAAACAACTACCCTTGTGGTTTCTTTTATGAACACAAGATCCCACAAAACCACCAAGTGGTCTTACATCAAACTATGTGCCCAAAACCATGTGACAATAAAATATAATATTTTTCCTACCTACCCTTGACCCACATTTAATATTGGGTACTTTATCACAACTACATTCCCCAATATTAAATAAATATAATATAATAATACCAATGTGTCAATACAACTCATCAAGTGGTTACAAGAATATTCCAAGGGAATCTCTACATCTTGCATGTCCATCTAGATTCTCCTAGGTGCAACAATATAATATGATATTACTGATAGTTCTGATACTTAATATAAGTACAGATCCAGTAGCCAACAAGATGAGAGGGGGGGGGGTGAATCATACAAACTTAATTATTTATAAAAACATCAGATTCAACCTTGGTAACATATATATCAGTCACATAACCAAAAACTATCAAACATGCAAAATCAAAATCATATGAACACTATAAACCTCATAACACTAGATTTAACGTGGCAACCCAAATAGGAAAAAACCACTGTGGGATTTCGGACCCACTAAGAAATATACTCTTCTAGAGTATGCTCGGTTAAAAGCAAATCATGTTAAAGATTACAAACACATTGCTAGATGTGACCCGGTTAAGGGATTTCCCTCAGATCTGTTAGGATCTTCACTTTGTTAGAAGTGACCTTGTCAAAGGATTTTAAACACTCGATCAAAATGTCACCTTGTTAGAGGATTTAAATATAAGACTGTTAAGTCCACTCGGTTAAGAGATTTCCTGTCACTTTCACAAAATAATAGTAATACAATCTATCTGCAACTTCACATCTAAAATGCTAAAGCAGATTCCTATTTGTTCAATACAATCTAGACATAGAACTAATCTTGTCTATCTGCTGGGCATCAATACTCTGTTATTCTAACAGATCTTCAAGCTTTTGTGCTTGGTAATCACTTTGTAGCATCCCTGTGCATACACTTGCCCGCATGCATTGTTTATCAACAGTTTCCTATTTATAAACAATCTTCTAACCACTTAATCTCCTTGATCACATTTCCCATGATCAATCATAGCCATCAGATCTTCAATCTTGTCCAGGTTCATTGTATATTTTGATTTGAAAATGTTTTACCCCACCTTGGAACTTGCACATTCACCTTGGAACTTGTGTTAGGGTAATGTGGTTCAATCTGAGCTGTAGATCTTCTTGCCGACTTTCCAATCCCTTAGATTCGTTAACAAATTTCTTCCACGGCTTACCAATCATTGATCCGCTCTAGCTCATCAACTTCTTTCATTAAATATCACATGTAAACATTTAATGCATTCTGTTATAGCTCGGTTACAACTCAGTGAATACTAAACTTCACTCGGTAGACATTCTGTCTTCATTAACCAACTACGATAACCTTAGGGTTTACCGACTAGGTTCTTTGCTTGATAACATAGTATAGTATTAACCTTTACATTTTACAACATATGTATGATGTTAAAACAATCTAAAACATCAAGATCTCATCATTGTCTAACTCGATAGTAGTTTCCCATTGAATATCTTATCCCCTTATTCATCATATTCTTTCCTGTGTCTTTACCGACTTTTTTATAATCTTCATATCATACTTCTCAAGATATGGCAACATCATACTGAATTAGAAAATCAATTTCTTGACATCAATGACAAAATAATAATATCAAGATAGTAAAACATCTTTAATCAGTTAGGTCCATAATCATCAACAACCTTCTCAATATCCTTATTGAAATGTCAACAATCTTTCATTGTTTGTTATAATGTAATATTGCCAGCAATCTGCCCCTTTGGAATTGATGGCAAAACCAATTGATTTGACCTTTAAAAGATTTGGATTGCTGTGATTCTGAAATGTTGAAATGCTCTCCCCCATTCATTAGACTTCTCTTCTATTTTTCAGTCTTTATTTCAATCTATAGTCTTCTCTTAGTCTTCTCAGGTCTTCTCCCATATATTAGTCTTCTCCCCCTTGGTAGGTCTTCTCCCCTTTAGGTTTTCTCTCCCTTAGGTAGGTCTTCTCCCCCTTTGACAACAATGCCAAAAAGAAAAAGAACTAAAACATAATTTTTTTCTGTAAGAAGTTATTTCCTGCTATTGTGTATCAGCTGAGTCTCGGTCAGAGGATTTGTTTACAATTGATGTTTCCTGTATCATTCTCTATATTATTCCAGTATTAATTCCAGTACACTTTTAGAAAAACATTCTAAAGTGTATCACTTCAGCATCAACTCCCCAAAAGATATTCAATAGAGTCATCAAAGTGATGCTTTCACCGAACTCGGTCAGTGAGTAGAAGATAGGGGTAGGACCCCTAACTTACTTCTGAGATATTCAAAAGTTTCCTTTGGTAGTGGCTTGGTGAAGATATCAGCTATTTGCTCCTTTGTGTTAACATATTCCAACACCACTTTCTTCTCTTGAGCTTCTTCTCTAAGATAATGATATTTGATAGATATGTGCTTTGTCTTAAAGTGCACAACAAGATTCTTTGAACTATTAATGGCACTAGTATTGTCACAGAATATAGTCACTGGCTCGGTAACTTTCTCATTTATACCTTCCAATGATTGTTTGATCCATGCAATGTTGGTACAATTCAGTGCTACTGCAACATATTCAGCTTCAGTTGTTGACTGAGAAACACATCCTTGTTTCTTGCTAAGCCAACTCACTAGTCTTTCTCCTAAAAAGAAATCTCCTCCACTTGTGCTTTGTCTGTCATCAATGTTGCCTGCCCAATCAGCATCAGTATAAACTTTTAAATCAAAATCATTTCCTTTCTGATATACTAAGCCATAATCTTCAGTGCCTTTTAAGTATATGAAAATTCTTTTGATTGTTGTCATGTGGATTTCCTTAGGATCTGCAGAGAATCTTGCAACAATACCTACTGCATGTGCTATATCTGGCCTACTGTGAACAACATATTGGAACTTTCCAATCATAGATCGGTAGAGTGTCTCATCAACAGATGTAGATTCATCATTCCTTGATAGTTTACAGTTGGTAGTCATAGGAGTACTTACTGGTTTTGAATCCTCCATTCCAAATTTCTTCAAGATTTCCTTTATGTACTTGGATTGAGTAATGAAAATCTCATTTTTCATTTGCAGTATCTGTAAGCCTATAAAATACTTTATCTCACCGATTAATGGCATCTCAAATTCTTTGCTCATTTCATTTCCAAAGTTCTTGCATAAAGAGTCATTTCCACAAAATATAATATCATCAACAAATATGGCTAAGATTAGTATTCCATTTTCATCATTCTTCATGTACATGTTGTTGTCCTCACTTGTCCTTATAAAACCAATCTTAATCAAATAAGAGTGCAATCTCTCATACCATACTCTAAGTGCTTGTTTCAGACCATATAAAGCTTTGTTCAATTTACATACCTGATCTTTATTATTGTCTTCAACAAATCCTTCAGGTTGTTCAATGAAAACTTCTTCTTCTAATATTCCATTCAGAAATGCAGATTTGACATCCATTTGATATACCTTGAAGTTCTTGAAAGCAACATATGCCAACAATGTTCTTACTCCTTCAAGTCTAGCAACAAGTGCAAAAGTCTCACCATAATCAATTCCTTCTTCTTGGGCATAACCTTTGCAAACTAATCTTGCTTTGTTCCGAATGACCTCTCCTTTTTCATTTAGCTTGTTTCTGAAGATCCACTTTGTACCGATTACATTTTTGTCCTTCAGTCTTGGGACCAGTGTCCATGTGTCATTCTTCTTGATTTGATCAATCTCTTCTGTCATAGCATTTATCCAATCTTCACTATTAAATGCCTCTTTCACTATTCTCGATTCAAATTCAGATATCAAACATGTGTTCTATCTCAGTTTGTTCCTTGTCATCATTGGATCATCCTTATCTCCTATAATCTGACTTGGTGCATGGTGTCTTATGACATACTTGGCTAATATAGGCTCGGTAGGTTCTCTGTGATCTTCTTCATCACTCGGTAACTGGATATCTTCTTCATTTCCTTCAACAGTTATCTCAGTAGGACTTCTCGGTTGCACATTGACAAATTCATCATAGTCTTCCGGTTCTTTGGAATTCCCTTCATCAATTCTTTTTGCAAATTCATCAATTTTCACATTTGCACTTTCTACTATTTTGTTAGATGATTTGATCAAACATTTAAATGCTTTGCTTCTAGAAGAATATCCTAGAAATGTTCCTTCTTCACTTTTCTAATCAAACTTGCCATTTCTATCATCTTTATGAACATAGCATTTGCTTCCAAAGATCTTAAAATAACTTACATTAGGTTTCTTGCCATACCAGATTTCATAAGGTGTCTTTGAAGTGCCTTTCTTCAATTGAACTCGGTTCAAGGTGTAAATAGCTGTGCTTATTGCTTCTCTCCAAAATGTTTGTGGAACCTTCTTCTCAATCATTAGTGTTCTGGCACAATCCATAATGGATTTGTTTCTTCTTTCAGCTATTCCATTCTACTGTGGAGTTCTTGGTGCAAAGAATTGTCTTTTAATACCATGATCATTGCAAAATAGGTTGAACTCATCAGATGTGAACTCTCCTCCTCTATCTGATCTAAGACATTTCAGTTGTCTTCCTGTTTCATTTTCAACTCTAGCCTTGTACCACTTAAACATTTGAAAAGCTTCTGATTTTTCTTTTAAAAACATTACTGACATCATCCTTGAATAATCATCCACAAATAATATGAAATACTTATCACCATAATAACTTTGAACTTTCATAGGACCACAAAGATCAGTGTGCACAAGATCTAAAATTCCCTTAGAAGTGTAGGACTTACTTGTAAAGCTTGATCTTGTCATTTTACCCATCTGGCATCCTCAACACATAGCATTCTCAGGTTTTTCAAGACTTGGTAGACCTCTTACTCGGTGCTTCTTACTTATCTTGATTAGATTATCAAAATTAACATGACAAAACCTTTTATGCCATAACTAGGTATTATCAATCTTTGCATGCAAACACTTATTGTGAGTTGAGTCAAGGTGAAATGTATTACCTTTTGTTTGTGTCCCGGTAGTAGCTAACTTTCCATTCTTGTCATGAACTTTGACAATTCCTTTCTGAAATTCTATTCGGTAACTTGTGTTGTTTAGTTGTGCTACACTCAACAAATTGTATTTCAAACCTTCAACCCAATAAACATCATTGCATCTTGCTTTATCAAGAAGTGTTATGGATCCTTTACCTCTCACTGGACATGGTGCATCATTACCAAATCTAACATAGCCTCCATCATAATCTTCTAACATAAAAAACTTATGTTTATCTCCTATCATATGATGTGAGAATCCACTATCTATAATCCAAGAATCATTAGTGTTTATGTGAGATATTAGGGCTTTTTTTTCATACCTTTCTTCATCTGATCCATCCTTGATAGCCACATAAACAACTTCCTTTGTATCAGTCTCATCTGATTTATCATCGTCAGATTCTTCATTAGCTATTAAGCATGTCTTTCTATCTCTTCTTCTGAAGTCTCAGTGTCCTCTGTAATGATTATCTTTCTGTCTGCCATCTCGGTAATCTCTCTTTTCAGTAGATTCTTTGTCATGACAGTTGGAAGCCATATGTCCAATCTTATCACAATTGAAACATTTCAAAGGTAATTTTCCTTTATACTTACCTTTGCCTCTCGATAACCTTTTGGCCAATAGTGCTTCAAACTCTTCTTGCTTTCTGATTTCTTCATATAGTTTGTGTACCTCCTCCATGTTCTTCTGAAATCTTTCACTTGCTCCACTGTGATCTCCTTCAGAGTACTTATACTTTCTTTCATTGTAATCATTAGATTCATTCAGATGAAAAGAACTAAATGCAGATTCAACTTTATTTACCGATGACCCACTGTTATCAAAATTACTTAACTCAAATGCATGTAGCTTACCAATAGTAGCATCCAAGGAAACTGGCATATTAGGTACAGACCTCAATCAATTGATTGTAGAGACTTGGATTGCATAGGCAGGTAGAAGGGTTCTTAACAACTTACTTGTCACATCCTTTTCTTCAATAGTTCCTCCTGCTCCTTTGATTTGATTTACAATCTCCTTTAGTCTTGTACTATACTGGGTTATGTTCTCACCTTCATTAATCCTCATAGATTCAAGTTGTCCTCTTAAACTATCAACTTTTTCTCTTTGAACATGTTCATCTCCTCCATATACAGATATGAGCTTAGTCCACATTGCCTTTGCATCATTGCAGCCTTCTAGACCATTAAACTCAGAATCAGTCAATGCAGATGTTATTTCAATCATTGCTTGAATATGTTCTTGTTTTGCCTTTATCTCTTCCATAGTCAATGGATAGGTGCTCGGTGCAACAAAATCATTCTCCAGATAGTATATAGCATATTCTCTAACTCCTGATAGATGTAGCTTCATCCTTTTCTGCCATGTAGAGAAACTTGACTTATTTAGCTTAGGTGCATCCCTCTTATACATCTTTGGATATTTAACTCAAGTGCCTTTCAACTTTCCTTTCGGAGTCCAAAGCTTTGATACCAATTGATAGTTCTGATACTTAATATAAGTACAGATCCAATAGCCAACAAGATGAGAGGGGGGGGGTGAATCATAAAAACTTAATTATCCATAAAAACATCAGATTCAACCTGGGTAACATATATATCAGTCATATAACCAAAAATAGTCAAACATGAAAAATCAAAAGCATATGAACAATATAAACCTCATAACACCAGATTTAACATGGAAACCCAAATAGGGAAAAACCACTGTGGGATTTCGGACCCACTAAGAAATATACTCTTCTAGAGTATGCTCAGTTAAAAGCAAATCCTATTAAAGATTACAAACACATTGCTAGATGTGACCCGGTTAAGGGATTTCCCTCAGATCTGTTAGGATCTTCACTTTGTTAGAAGTGACCTTGTCAAAGGATTTCAAACACTCAATCAGAATGTCACCTTGTTAGAGGATTTACATATAAGACTGTTAAGTCCACTCGGTTAAGAGATTTCCTGTCACTTTCACAAAATAACAGTAATACAATCTATTTGCAACTTCACATCTAAAATGCTAAAGCAGATTCCTATTTGTTCAATACAATCTAGACATAGAACTAATCTTGTCTATCTGCTGGGCATCAATACTCTGTTATTCTAACAGGTCTTCAAGCTTATGTGCTCGGTAATCACTATGTAGCATCCCTGTGCATACACTTGCCCACATGCATTGTTTATCAACAGTTTCCTATTTATAAACAATCTTCTAACCGCTTAATCTCCTTGATCACATTTCCCATGATCAATCATAGCCATCAGATCTTCAATCTTGTCCAGGTTCATTGTATATTTTGATCTGAAAATGTTTTACCCCACCTTGGAACTTGCACATTCACCTTGGAACTTGTGTTAGGGTAATGTGGTTCAATCTAAGCTGTAGATCTTCTTGCCAACTTTCCATTCCCTTAGATTCGTTAACAAATTTCTTCCATGGCTTACCAATCATTGATCCACTCCAGCTCATCAGCTTCTTTCATTAAACATCACATGTAAACATTTAATGCAATCTATTATAGCTCGATTACAACTTGGTGAATACTAAACTTCACTCGGTAGACATTTTGTCTTCATTAACCGACTGTGATAACCTTAGGGTTTACCGACTAGGTTCTTTGCTTGATAACATAGTAGTATTAACCTTTACATTTTACAACATATGTATGATGTTAAAACAATCTAAAACATCAAGATTTCATCATTGTCTAATTCGGTAGTAGTTGCCCATTGAATATCTTATCCCCTTATTCATCATATTCTTTCCTGTGTCTTTACCGACTTCTTTATAATCTTCATATCATACTTCTCAAGATATGGCAACATCATACTGAATTAGAAAATCAATTTCTTGACATCAATGACAAAATAATAATATCAAGATAGTAAAACATCTTTAATCAGTTAGGTCCATAATCATCAACAACCTTCTCAATATCCTTATTGAAATGTCAACAATCTTTCATTGTCTGTTATAATGTAATATTGCCAACAATTACAATATAATTCCATGTCTACCTCACACAATAATTAAATAATACAATAAAACATTATTATGCAAGGTGTACAACACCATTTTCCCAACATTCTACCACTTGTTGTATACATTTCATAAGGGCCAAGAAGTAATCTATCACACAAACAAGAGACTTATCTCTCCATGCACATATAACATCATGGAATCCAAGTGCTCCATGTGCTCCATAAAGATACTTGCAACAAGAAATAAAGTGACCACCATCTCATACATGAATGCTCCTACCCTCCATCATGCCACTACCATTGGACATGAAAAGGCTATCCAAAGAGAAATCCAAACAATCTGTCGCAGCAAAAATAAGTCCTACATCAACTGATATCCGAACACAAACACTAATCCAAAGGTATCCAATGCAAAGGTAGTTGTTCACATATCTGAAATAACACCCATAGCAAGTGCTAACACATCAATTGTACATGCCTCCAATGCATACAAACCAAGTGAATAACATATCATTAACATATGCAACTTGTAACATGCAACCATAAGCCCGAAGTGCAATACCTGCCACACATGTACACCAAGGAAATCTGACTACATAGGTAATGTCAAAATCATAAATCAATCCACTAACAACATATCATAGAACTGTAACCATGTAGTATCAAGAATATCCACATCAATATGAACATCATGTAAATCTATAACCTACAGGTACCACTCTCACACTATGTCTCCAACATTCTCTCATGTTCTTCACACCAACAAAAGAAAGAGATATAGGAACCTCTATGCCATCTCCCACATGACAACACATGATCAAAAAACCAATGAACAATAGCTCCAAACAACCTCTAGCTAATGTAATGTGAATATGAACACAGGGAAGATAACTGAAACAAAGAGAGAAATACTGCAAATCAAAACCTGTAGTATGTCCTTCTACACACACACCTCAAAATGATAATTGTGTCAAGTATTATCTCCTTCATAAAACCCCACATGAAAAGCATAACAACACCCAAACATGGTTCAGTCCCTTGGACCAAACAAACATATATAACATGTAATCAACATGGATGTAAGCCTCTCATAACCAAGAAGATCAAACTAAATATTCATTACCAATCCCAAGGGAATATGCCTAATAAACCATCTCCCAAACTAATATCAATGACTAGCACCATCATAATAATAACTCAAATGCACAAGGAGAAAATAAATGCCTAACATCTCTGAAACTGAATCCTCCAAAAGTAACCTGTTGGAAATTGACACTCATCTGGTGGTTGTTGATGGTTTATTAATGGTTTAGGGTTGTCAATGATGAAAATTATTCATGGGATTCCGATCTGGTAATCACAGATCTTGATTTCTTAAAGAAAATGTTAATCGGTAGCCAGTTAACCGGTATTTTAGGTTGAACAGAGAAGTTTTGGTCTAGAAGCTTTCCGCTGATTTCGGTGTCATGTATCATGTATGGGATGATTGAGCCAACATAAAGACATCATTTTATCATCATTTTGGTGATCAACATTTATCTTTGGTGATCCAGGCAAGCCAACATATGACAACATGTTACATTAATAGGTTGACTTGATAAATGATCTATTTTGTGATTGCAGATATATAAGTTTGGTGTGGGAGATATTTTTGGTAGATGGTAAGATTGTATACGAGTGAGTGGTGATTGAGAATCCTTTATAGTGTAGTTTCATGTGCGCATTCTTGATCTGGTAGTTGACTGAGAAAAAGAACAGGGTAGAAAAATAGAGGTGATCCAGTCAGAATATTTAGCACTTAACTGGAACTCATCTAGGCATTGTAGATGCTATTTTATAGTTCTCTCATTGTGATTTCATTACTATAATAAATTTGTAAGGAAGTGAGCCTTCCGGGGTTGTAGCCCTTATTGTAATTCAGTAGTGAGCTCTAGGCATTGTGCTTGAATGCTTGTGCATTCCCCTTCATGTAATATTGTTTTTCTACTGGCCATAGTGGAATAATATTGTGGGTTCAAATCCCACCGTGGTTTTTCCCATTTGGGTTTCCACCTAAAAAATTTTGTGTTATGATTTTGTGGTTGATTGTCTTATGTTCCTGCATTTTAGTTATATGCTTATACTTCTGATGGTTTAGAGTTAAATAAACAAAATTCATTAACTAGTAGATCACTGATTCACCCCACCTTCTCAGTGATCCCTGACTTCAACAATTGGTATCAGAGCCTAGTTCCTCTGGGGAAGCCTAACTGCTTGAGGAAGGTCCAGGAGATGGAATCAATGGATTTCTGTTTTGAAAGACAGCTCAGTGTAGAACTTAAGGATCTTGATGCAAATAGAAATGAGATTAGTTCCTTGAAGAGAAACCTAAATGTTGCTGATGATTTCATTAATGACTTGAAGGATCAAGTAAACACTTCAAGATATAAGAGAAAGGAATTGATGGATAAGCTCAACGAGAAAGAAGATCAAATCATGGTAAATCAAGGTAAAGCTAATGAATGTGACAAGCTTGACAGAGAGAATGTTGCCTTGAAGAATGAGATGCAATCCATTGTAATGAAGTTGACTAAGGAGATTGAGTACCAAAAGGAGAATGAAGAGAATCTAACACAACCATTCAAGGAAAGAGACTATGAATGCTCCAGTCTTACTTATGAGAATGATTAGTTGAAGCTTGAGCTGACACAATCAAGGAATAATGGTTAGGAACTTGAAAGACAAATTTCTACTTTAAGGGATGAACTTTCTACTATTAGGTCCTAGAGACAACTAAGAGGGGGTGGGGGGGGGGGGTGAATCAGTTGTCCAATAAATTCAACCAAATTTAACTTAACCAAAACTTAATGCTTAATACCAATAAACCAAACTTTATGCCCATAGACAGTTTTAACAGTTAATTGCAGTACCGATAAAGATTAATGCATGAAACAAAAAGACAATAACATCCACAACACATAACACAAATATTTGTATGTGGAAACACTATAAGGGGAAAAACCATGGTGGGAAGCCTTACCCACAATCAAATGATACTACTGTAGATAGTATGTGTATACAATATGGATTCTGCACATGCAGAAAGGCCAGCTGCCTAGATCCAATGATGATGAACTATACAAAATAGCATCTTTGTATGCTAGATTCAGTACCGGTTTAGTTCTGATTGCCTTCACAAAAACCTTCCTTCAACCTTCAAATGATGTCTATGTGTATAACTCTACTTATTCTTGCATATACCTTACTGCAATCCTTTCCGCATTTGCATTCTACTTCCTTACTACGATCTTACAATTAAGATCTTACATATATACCAAAACCTAAGACCAATTGAATAGGTCGGCTCACTAAAAGATATTACAATAAAATCAATTACAAGTAAATCAATATCCGATGCATGATTTTGGCTCAATGCATTTATAATAATAATAAATCATCTCCATAACATGTCGTGCTGATCTGGAATAGATATGTCTATTGGTGCTTATCCTGGACCTATTTTCCAATAACAACAAATATGCAAACCCGAATAAACAATTAACCAAATTGCCAAAACCAAGTGATCAAATAATGTCTTCAACATAACCAAGTAGTCTCCAAGTCATTCCAAGTGTCAGTGAATAGTATAATCTACTGGTGAACCAAATACTGGTTACTATGTAAGTCTCTGACTTGTCGGTGCACATAACCAAAATCTCCAAGTGTTGATAAGTGTTGACAAGCGATGACAAGTGTTGACATCAATGATAAAACCATATCAACATATCCAAAATGCCAACAATCTCCCCCTTTGGCATTGATGGCAATACAAGATGGGAAAACCATCAAAGTGCCAAAACAGAAATGCCAAAAACCAACAATCTCCCAAAGAGATCATTATCCATAAATAAAAAATACATAATATCTCTCCCCCTAGGAATAATCTCTCCCAAAAGAAAAAGATAATGTGTTTTTCCATATCAATCTCTCCCCCTTTGACATCAAATGCCAAAGCAATACAAAACCAAATACAAAATACTAACTTATTATGCCAACTACTCCCCTTGAGAAGTATCTCTCCTCATCAAAGTCGGAATAAAAGATTTCTCTGTTAATTCTGTCGGTTGATGACAAACATCACCTAACTAAGTCTCTATCAGTGGGGGTAGGACTCCAAGTTTCTCTCTAAGATATTCAAAAGTTTCCTTAGGAAAAGGCTTTGTAAAAATATCTGCAATCTGCTCTTTAGTATTCACATAAACCAATTTCACTTCTTTTGCTTCAACATTCTCCTTTAGAAAATTGAATTTGATAGAAACATGTTTAGTCTTAGAGTGAAATACTGGGTTCTTTGATATATCAATTACTGCCATATTATCACAGTAGATAGTTATAGGTTCCTTGCATTATACCTTTATGTCCTTCAACATTTGCTTGATCCATAATACCTGTGTACAATTGATTGCTGCTGCAACATATTCTGATTCTGCTATTGATAGACTTGTATAACTCTGTTTCTTGCTCAACCATGAAATTAGTCTGCTACCAAGAAAAAATGCTCCGCTGGTGGTGCTTTTTCTATCATCCACATCTCCTACCCAATTAGCATCTGTGTATGCACATAAGTCAAAATTTTCATCTCTAGGATACCATAAACCAAGATTTGTAGTGCATTGTAGGTACCGGAAAATCCTTTTCACTACTGATCCATGATTTTCTTTAGGATTACTCTGAAATCTTGAAACAATACATACTACATTCATAATATCTAGTCTTGTTTGTGTCAAATATAGTAAACCTCCTATCATAGATTTGTATCTAGTCAGATTAATAGGTGTAGATTAATCCTTCACAGATAATTTATCAATTGTAGTTATAGCTGTGCTTACCGGTTTATAGTTTTCCATGCCAAATTTCTTTAATAATTCCTTCAAGTACTTAGATTCACATAGCAACATACCTTTATCAGTCTGTGAAATATGCAATCTTAAAAATAATTTTATCTCTCCAATCATAGACAGTTCAAATTCTTGCTGCATTTTGTTAGAAAAGTCTTTACACAAACCATCTTCTCCTCCAAAGATTATATCATCAACAAAAAATTCAATAACCAAGATGTCATCATTAGTCACTTTGTAGTATAGATTGCTGTTAGCATTACCTTTAGTGTAACCAAGCTTCAAAAGATATTTGTCCAATCTAGCATACCAAGCTCTAGGAGCTTGTTTCAATCCATATAAACCTTTCCTTAACCTGCAAACCATGTCTTTGTTATCTGTCAAAGAAAATCCATCGGGTTGTTCAATATAAACTTCTTCTTCAAGATCTCCATTCAGAAATGCACATTTAACATCCATTTGATATACTTTATAGTTCTTGTGTGCTGCAAAAGCCAATAAAAGTCTGACTACCTCAATTCTAGCTACAGGTGCAAAGGTTTCATTGTAATAAATTCCTTCTTTCTAAGAATATCCCTTACACACTAATCTTGCTTTGTTTATGATTACCATACCATCTTCATTAAGTTTATTTCTAAAAACCCATTTAGTTCCAATTACATTTTTATCTTTAGGTCGGGGAACTAATAACCAAGTGTTATTCCTTTCAAATTGTTCTAGTTCATCTTCCATAGCTTTAATCCAATATTTATCTTCACATGCCTCATTAATTGATGTAGGTTCAATTTGAGAAATAAGATATACCTCTTCATTTGCCAATCTTCCTCTAGTCATAACTCCTTGAAATTTGTTTTCAATTATCTGATCATTAGAATGATTCAATCTTACATATCGGGGTGTTTTTACTTGTTGGTGTTCTTCAATGACTGTTGAATCTCCAGATGATGCCAGTGTAACTGGATCACCATTTTGTACCGGTGTATTAATAATAGGTTCATTTGTGATTATCTCTATTGCCGGTTCAAAGTCTGTGTACCTTGAATTTCCTTTAAACTGTTCATCAATCTTCACATTTGCACTCTCAACAATTTTCTGCAATCTCTTGTTAAAACATCTATATGCCTTGCTCTTAGATGAATAACCAAGAAATATTCCGTCATCACTTCTAGGATCAAATTTGCCAATATACCCATCTCTTCTAATATAGCATTTACTTCCAAATATTCTAAAATATTCAAGAGTAGGAGTATTACCAAACCATAGTTCATGTGGAATCTTACCAGTTTCACCTTTGATGTGAACTCTGTTGAATGTATAAACTGTTGTATTGACTACTTCTCTCCAATATATATGAGGTAGATTTGCTTTTGATATCATACTTCTGGCTACATCCAAGATAGTTCTATTTTTCCTTTCCATAACTCCATTCTGTTGGGGTGTCCGGGGTGCTAATAACTGTCTTCTGATCCCATTCACTTCACAAAATGTATTAAATTCCTTAGATGTGAATTCACCTCCTTGATCTAATCTCAAACATTTGATTTTCTTTCTGGTTTCATTTTCTACCATTACCTTGAATTGTTTGAATTTCCCAAATGCTTTAGATTTCTCTCTGAGAAAAGTAACCCAACACATTCTAGAATAGTCATCAATGATTAGCATAAAATAACTATCTCCTTGTATACTTCTAGTTCTTGGTGGACCACATAAATCAGTATGAATTAAGTCAAGAACATTGTTAAATTTATCTGGAATACTTTTGAAAGAAGCTCTAACTTGCTTTCCAAATCGACATTCCTTACGTACCGGATTGTGAGGTTTAACAATATTTGGTAAATCTCCAACTGCCTTACTAGTACTGATTTTCACAATGAAATCAAAATTTACATGAAAAAGTCTTTTATGCCATAACCAAATTTCATCAATATGTGCAATCAAACATGCTTTCTCATTGTTGTTCAAATGAAAGATATTACCTCTAGTTTGATTACTGGTTGCAATTTCCAAACTAGTTCTATTTAAGATTTTGCATTGACCATTCTTGAATTGTAACTAAAATCCTTTCTCAACTAATTGACCAACACTCAAAAGATTATGCTTCAAACCTTCAACATAGTAAACATTATCAGTATTGTGCTTACCATCAAAAGATAGTGCATTTTCCTTTCATCAAACAAGCTTTATCATCTCCAAATCTTACTAGACCTCTATTGTAATCCTGAAAGGTTAAGAATTTACTCTTATCACCAGTCATATGATGTGAACATCCTGAATCAATAATCCATTCATCCTTACCTTCAACTTTATCTACTAGAGCCTGCTATACTGGTTGAACAGTAGGTGTCAGTTAATCTTCTATTATAGCAACAAAATCTCATCCATTGTCTATCGGATCCTCATCAAAATCATCAGTTACTCCTTCATCAACATAATAACAAGATTTGTCTCTATTCTTCTTAAACTTGTATTTCTCATTGTCAGGGTTAGGCTTATATGTTCTTTTAGCTTCTTCTCTTTATCTTTCATGTCTATCAGGGCATCTTGAAGCCATATGACCAATCTTATTACAGTTAAAACATTTAAAGGGTGTTTTACCTTCATACTTACTTCCGATTGGACCTTTAGGCATTTTCCTTGCAAATAGTGCTTCAAGTTCTTCATTTTCTCTCCTACTTTCTTCAAGTTCTCTTGCATAGAAGGCTTTCCAATTAGATTTATCATGTGATGATGATGATGCTATAGTTGATGATGATGCCTTAAAAGCTAGACCTGTCTTGATAGTAGTAACATGACCAAATTCCTCAAGCTCAAAAGCTAAAAGTTTTCCAACCAAAGTGTTTCTAGATACTAATGTATTAGGAATTTTTCTCAATTCATTTATAGCAGTAACTTTCATTTTATATGCTGGTGGAAAAGCTCTTAAAACTTTAGAAACAATCTCATCTTCATTTAAGGTTCCTCCACAACGTTGTATACCCAAAACAATTTCATTTACTCTTTCCATAAAAGCAAAAATCCTTTCTTCTTCTTCTTCCATTTTCAGATTTTCATACCTGACTCGGAAGCATTCAAGTTTTGCAATTTTGACTGTGGAATCTCCTTCATTCAATGTTTCTAGTTTGTCCCAAATAGCTTTAGCAATAGATCTATCCGATAGTCCCATGACTTGCTGATCTGACAATGCGCTCAAAAGTGCTTCTCTAGCTTTGCAATCATTTTCCTCATCTTTAGCCAAGTTAGATGGAATAGGTTGGCCTTGAGTAGGAGTAGTATAGCCATTCTTTGTAACATCCCATATGTCCTTTCCAATGCAATTCAAGTGTGTCTCCATCCTGATCTTCCATATGCCATAGTTAGTTCCATCAAGTTTCAGACTATCCTTCCTGAAATAGTTAGAAGACATTGGATCTCCTCAAGCTGTTAAAATTTTGAAAAAAGAGGACTAAGCTCTGATACCAATTGTGAGGTCCCAGAGACAACTGAGAGGGGGGGGGTGAATCATTTGTCCAATAAATTCAACCAAAATTAACTTAACCAAAACTTAATGCTTAATACCGGTAAACCAAACTTTATGCCGGTAGACAGTTTTAACAGTTAATTGCAATACTAGTAAAGAATAATGCATGAAACAGAAAGACAATAACATCCACAACACATAACACAAATATTTATACATGGAAACCCTGTAAGGTGAATAACAATGGTGGGAAGCCTTACCCACAATCAAATGATACTACTGCAGATAGTATGCATGTACAATATGGATTCTACACATGCAAAAAGGCTAATTGCCTAGAGCTCACTACTCAAACACAAAATGAGAGTCACACTAACTACAATTGGATGGTTAGATCCAATGATGATGTACTGCACAAAATAGCATCTTTGTATGCTGGATTCAATACCGGTTTAGTTCTGATTGCCTTCACAAAAACCTTCCTTCAACCTTCAAATGATGTCTGTGTGTATGGCTCTTCTTATTCTTTCATATAATTTACTGCAATCCTTTTCGTATTTGCATTCTACTTCCTTACTACGATCTTACAATTAAGATCTTACATATATACCAACACCTAAGACCAATTGAATAGGTCAGCTCACTAAAAGATATTACATTAAAATCAATTATAGGCAAATCAATATCCGATGCATGATGTCAGCTCAATGCATTTACAATAATAATAAATCATCTCCATAACATGTCATGCTAATCTAGAATAGATATGTCTGACAGTGCTTATCCTGGACCTATTTGCCAGTAATAACAAATATGCAAACCCGAATAAACAATTAACCAAATTGCCAAAACAAAGTGATCGAATAATGTCATCAACATAACCAAGTAGTCTCCAAGTCATTCCAAGTGTTGGTGAATAATATTATCTGTCGGTGAACCAAATACCGGTGACTGTGTAAGTCTCTGACTTGCTGGTGAACATAACCAAAATCTACAAGTGCTGATAAGTTTTAACAAGCGATGACAAGTGTTGACATCAATGACAAAACCATATCAACATATCCAAAATGCCAACAACTACTGCTAATGATTACAAAGACAAATTCAAAGCTAGCTCAACAAGGCTTGATGAGAATATCATAGGAGGAATTGATAATCCTCAAGACAAGGATTATCAATTTATCTATAAGAAGTGGAGATTAAAGGGTCGAGAACACTTTTAGATCAATCCTAGAGAGGGTTTGATATGGGTCAGCCCACTCAAAGGGTGGATGAAAATTAATTTTGATGGTGCTTCAAAGGGTAATCCAGGTTTTGCAGGATGTGAAGTGGTCCTTAGGGATGAATGGGGAACATGCAAAATCATAAAAAGTATTCCCATAGGGAATCAAACAAATCACGTTGCTGAAGCAATGGCAGTTTACCATGGGATGATCCTTGCTAAGGAAGCTAACTACACTAAAGTCTGGTGTGAAGGAGACTCATTGAACATAATCAATTGTTTAAATATGAAATTCCCGCCTTCTTGGTCAATTATTAATGCTATTAAAGCAACTAAGAAAATTAGTGAAGAATTTGAAATGTGTGTTTTTACACGTGTATAGGGAAGTCAATTCCTGCACTGATTGGGCTACCAACCTGGCCTACCAATTGGAAGACATCATTACTAGTTATGGTGAAAGTAAGATTGCAAGTGAAATGAAATCCATGCTTAATCTGGACCGCAACCAAGCTAGGAAACATGGTACTTTTAATCATTGTTTCTAATGCCTCTTCTGCCTTTTTTGATGCAGGGTTATTTCAGAGGTAATGAGTATTTATATAGGTATCTTATCATAATTATTTGGCACATATTTTGGGCATTTTAGAGGGCATCCACAGAAACCAGAGAAGAGATTTTGAAGCCAAGAGAAGGAATTTTAAGGAAAGTTTTGAAAAAATGGGAGGTAACAAGAAAAGATTCGAACCCACCTCTTGCTCTGATTGGAGAAAGAACAATGAAGTCTGGGATATCCTTCAGCAAGGGGGTTTGAATGTGTTCATGGAGAGACTAAGTTGGAAAGATCCCACTATTACCAACTATTTCATCACGAACTGGAAAAATGGCAAAATCCTGGTCGGGTCCCAGATGATGAATGTTGATGAGGAGGTCATTACCAAGGCCACAGGGATGATTACTGAGGGAATGAAATTTTACAGGGACTGCAACATATCTAATAAAGCAATAGACAAGTTCCCAGTCATGAATGATGAGAGGAGAAAGATGGTGAAAATTGATAACTCCTACCATGCTCCAAAGAGGATTTGCAGGCCATGGAGGTTTGTTTTATTTGCTTCTATCACCTACATTACTTTGGATGATAGGTTTACTAGAGCCTATGGTCATCACTTTGTCTTGCTTAACCATTTATGCCATGGGGAAAAGGTGAGCTTGCATTATTACCTAGCATGTTCTATGGACCACACTATCAAGGAGGTTCAGAAAGATCCCAAAGGTGACCATGCCCTCCACCAGGGGCTTATGGTCCTAGTTTATAAAATGCTCAAGGGGAAATGCATTGAAAAGCCTATTAAAGGCAAAAATGCAAGAGATGAGACTACAGAGAGTGAAGCCAGCGGATTCAACTTTGATTCAGAGACTCAGGGAGAATCGGAAGAGACTAGCAAAAAAGGGAGGAATAAGGCTAAGAGGAAAAGGATTATGGTGGATTCAGACATGTCAGAGTTTGAAACTGAATCCTTTGAGAAAAAAATTGTTAAAAAAAAGAAAGGGAAAGCAATTGGAAAGTAGACTCAGAGGAAGAACACTAAAAAGGGTAACAATAAAGACATCAGCCATATTCTAGTTGATTCTAAGGAGGATGTTGAGGAGAACAAGAAGGATCAGGATTAGGATAAAGAGGGGGAGGATAACCCAGTGATGGGCAACATTAAGGGTTTGAATACCACAAGTTTGCAGAAGGAGGATAAAGGGGATAAAAGTGGTATCGATGATAATGATACTATAAAATCTTTCTGTGATACCATCTAAACCATGGTGAAAGATATTAATAGTTTGAAGACTAATATGAAGGCTATCACAAGATTTACAGTTAGTGATAAGCCCCTGGCAGAACATGTTAAGGAACTGGTTGTTGTTCTTCACAATGCGAAAGCAATTGAATGTATGGTAGGTAAAATCATAGCAATGGAAAAAATGGTCAATCAGATGGATGATAACAAGGAGATTAAAGGAATGGAAAATAAAATGAACAACTTGGATAGCAGAATCGACAAACTAGAACTCAATGTTAAGAAGATTGCATATCAAAATTTTAAGATCCTCAAAGCTTCGGTGGATAACATGAACATCCTGATCAATATATTTGAGAACAATATAGAGAAGGATGGTGATAATGTTGGCATTATGTGAACCGGTATGAGGACATAATGACATTGTATGTTGTCATTGATGTCAATATGTTGAAGAGGTGTGAACTAGCATATGTGAGAACCGGTATAACACTGTGAACCGACATTTGTGCCAAAGTGAAGCGGTGTGCTTGTTCATGATGAACCAGCATATAGTTATGGGAATTGGCATATGGAAGTATTGTATGACTACCAGTTGGTAGTCTCAACTTTAGGGTTTCCGGTTGATGTGCTTCAAGCCTATGTGGCTCAACTGATGATATTGTGTGATGAGTTAGCATTATAAAGAAGAATAGATCATGTTGCCATGTAAGCCTGTGTGCATGAAGGATCTTACATGAGGGAGATTGTTCCTATCTACCTCAGGAATGTGCGAAGTTTGTAAAATAGTGATAACATGTGATGGGTTATCAGCCGCCATAAAATCAGTGGAAATGGATGATGGAGCATGTCTTGAGTTTGGATCAAGATCTGCTGCATTTAATGCAGTGTGCTCAATGGTCAGGATTGAACCATTTAAATTCCTTAACCTAACAAGTTTAGGGTTTAGGGTTTATGCTACCAACCTATCTGTTTTCCTATAAGGTCGATGTTGTGTCTCTTTTTGAGGTTGTTGGCAAAAGTTGTGTGTGTATCCAAGAGAAGGGATACGTGATTCTTGCCAGACCAAAAGGAGAGAAGTGATACTTGCAGAGTGTAAGTGCAGAAGGTGAAGAGGAGCTTAAGTAGATCTGCATTGGCATTGAGTGTTGTTACCAGATCATTGTAATACCTGTTGTTCTCTAACCACCTCAATAGCTGGAAAATCCCTTAACAGGGTAGCCTTAACCGGCTTGTTGAAAATCCTTTAACAGGGTAATTCAAAGCTACTGAGTTCATAATCCTTTAGCTATTGATTTCTTGAAATCCTCTAACAAGGTAGCATTTAATAGGGTTTAACCCTTAACTGGGTATTGTAGCCATCCCTTATTAGGGTGATCCCTTACAGGATCGATTCTTAGCAGAACCTATTGTAATGTCTTTAACCGGACAATGATTCTAACAGAGCGGACTTCTAAAGAGTTCAAAAATAGCTTGTGGGTATTCATCCCCACCGTGGTTTTTCCCAGTTGGGTTTCCATGTGAAAAATATGTGTGTCATGTGTGATGCTTTTATCTTATGATGCTTTGCTATTGTCTGTCAAGCATATGATGGTTCTGTGTTTTATGCCTATCAATAAAACATGTTGAACTAGATGTTATTGTGGTCTGATGATACATTACCTATTTATGCATAAGGGTGAAATGGTAGTGTAGTCTTGAGTTGAGTGAAAAGCTAAGTGAGTAACCGGTTAATGCTTGACTCAGACATTCTTAGCTTTATCGGTTGCACTTTGTTTCGAACTGGTATCACTGTCTGCCAGTCATTTGAAGTGTTTGCTGTCAAAATGGTTTTGGACTATATTTTTTCTTGTACTGATTCACCCCCCCTCTCAGTACCGGTTTGGTACTATTTTCTCATCATTGAGTTATCAGATAAAGAGAAGCTGGACATGAAGGGTCATGAAAAGAGGACCATAGCTAATACAAAGATCAAGGGCGACATCAAAGGTCATGAGCTGGAGGAATTAAAGACCTCGGTGAACAACATGAAACAAATGGTTGTTCATGCTGAGGAAATCATGAAAAGTATTTAGGTCTCTATCTCTATTTTTGCAGTGGTCCTTGGTTCTGTCTTTTTGCTATCAGCGTGCTTTCTTTTCACTGTCTGTTACTAGTTTTTTATGTTATGTTATGTAAGCTGATCCCTTTTTTTGGGCGGGATCTTTTTGTTTTTTGAAGTGATCAGGCACATTTCTTTCTTTTTTTTTTGATCTCTTGGCTTGTACAAGGTTCAGGTACCTTTCAAATACCTTCTTTTACTTAATCAAAATAAGGCTTGATAAGTTGTTATAAAGTTAGAGACGTGGAAAGGATATGTGAGGACTTGGATTTGAGAAAGGATAATCCTCTAGATCTAGACAAAGAAATGCAAAACCTAACAAAGAAGAAGAGCAAGAATCCTCTGGTAAGACAGCCTAATGCTCATAAATTCAGTGGCAGATGCTTTACTTGCAATAAATTTGGTCATATGGCGAATCAATGCAGAAGTAGGATGAATAATGGTCCTACATTTACCAGTTAGTGTTTCATATTGAATAACTTTGTTCACAAGTCAAACATGTGTAGAGCAGTAATGAATAACTTTCAAAACAAAAGAATCTATGCTTGTGGGATGTTTGGGCATATTTCTAACCAATGCAGGATGAGACCGAATCAAATGAACTTCAGAACGATGCAGAGGAATGTTGTTTCCATGCATGCAATAAAACTGGTCACATTGTAAAATAATATAGAAGCAAAAAGAGTGCTCTAGTAGACGAGCAAAGCAGATGAGAAGGGGAAGGCAAAGGTAGAGGAGATCAAAGACAAGCATGAGAAGATGTGGGTAAGAAATGATAAATCTAAAGTGGACAATGGATCTGCACCTGAATCCGGTGCAGGATCTTCATTCGATAACTAGGGCTTTTTGCCTTAGGGGGAACTTTTCATGCAGATTCTAAGAACCCCCTTTTCGGTGATCTGCAATTGATTCTGGAAGGTTGTAGAAGGCTTAAATTATATATGTAGATGTTGTCCAAAAGTTTGAGTGAAAATTTGATGCTCTGATAGGCGAATCCATAAAAATCAAGGTAACTGGTCGCAACATTTATTACACTGAACAATTAGGTTTTCAAAGGTTAAAAGAACATTTGAGAGATTTATTCATCACAATGTGAAAAAGAGAATAGTGTAGAAAAGAAGAGAAAAGTGATTTGGTGATCTAACAATGATCCCAAAGAGAATTCTGACACTCAGTTGCGAATTAAGGTATTTATCTGTTTCAGGTTATCAGTTTCCGCAAACCCTAAATTTTCAATAGCTTCAACATTTGAAATTGCTAACCCATTAGTTGTGGAGATTAAGGATAGAGCTTGACCTATTTTCAAGAAACATCCTTTCAAATTTGTCGAGGATGATCCCAAAGGAGCATTTTCCTTTGTATCCTACGATGTTCCTCACAATGAAGATATAAGGGCATATATCCACTATGATCTTGATGAAATCAAGAGTGTTGAAATGTTGAACCTGTACAAAAAATATTTGGTGTATAGCTTTGGAAAACTCAAGTTGGAATATTAGCACTTGCAGACCAAGGGTTTCTTGTAGCTCATGCATTTTTGACCTTTGATGAGAAAGAATGGATCCGATTTGTACTCAGTAGAATCCATGATGAATTTATGTGGATGGATAAGCCTCACAAGGTTACCAAATAAGAAATCCAGGTTGTAACTTGCTTGAGCTCATCTAGTGAAGTTTCTAGCCCGAGGAAGATATCAAACAACACTATGATTGCCACCACTGGTTCTCAGTTTGATAACAGAGTGATGACAATAAATGACATTCTGGAGCATGATGTGAAGTTTGCATCGATGGTGGTTGGATACAAAGTATATCAGTAAAACAAACAAAACTTTGTCTTTGACACAACTATATACTCTGTCTATTTAATGTTGAAAGAAGACAAAAGATATGGCCTATGTATAGTCCTTCTGAATAAGACGCTAAGTAATTTGAAGAAAATTAAACAAGACAAGAAGCACATCTTTAAGTTTGGCACCCTCATCATCTATTTGGCTTTCTACTTCATGAATGAGATCTCCAGTGTTCAAGGAAAGGTCCAATGGGCCTATGATAGGCCGGTTGCTAGAAAAATTCAGGAAGGGATTATGGGGATTGTTGATGCTACAATGAGGATATCCACTCTATGGGGCTATTTCAAAACTTTTCTAAACACAATGAAGAGTAGAGAAATATTTCCAAAGGAGATAGTGGAGAAATATGAGAAAACAATCTTCTTCATGGTTGATAAGGACCAATGCTTGATGGAAGCAGTTGAGACAAGGACTGTGTGGATTCTTCCTATGGGATATGAAGTTGATTTTGCTACCTATAAGTCTATGATCAACATTTGTTGAGTCAGCCAATTGATGAAAAGGAAGAAAGGTTTGACACCTTCAAGGAGAAGGACCTTAAATTGCACATGTAGTTTACAACTCCTGCAAGGAAGAGGAAAGTCTCTAAGATGCATGGAGAAGTGGCAGTATAGATGGGATTCAAATGGGAGGAGGTGAAAAAGGCTAAATAATGTTGGCATTGTGTTGTCATTGATGTCAACTGGTATGAGAGAATAGTTGATATGTTGTTAGTGCTATCAACCGGTAGTGTATACAGTGCAGCCACTAGGTAAGTATGTTGGAGTAACTGATTTACATATCAGTATTGGAAAGAAGGAACCAGTTTGTTAGTATGCATGCAGATGTTGCACAAGCATGATAGAGAAGTGAATGATGAGTGATGAGAATCAAAAAGAGTGTGACTGGTAGAGCTCACTATAGTATGATCTAATGAAGGGTTAGCAATGCAACTGGTATGCTAGTATGAGGTCAACTAGAAAAAATCCCACTGAGAAAGAGAAATTGTTAACAGAGTGTGTTGCTTAAGTAAGAAAACATGACATGTGGAAAAGGTACTGGGACATATGTCAAGTCGAAGATGTATCCACTCTTCGGTGAAGTCACATAATTACCGATAGGTGACATAGATCTTCCTCCACTTCTGTTTAACAGTTGAAGTGTAGTTGTCTATTCCTCCCTTTTGGTAAATGGTAATTCCCTTGCTTATCCCAAAACATACATGAAATACATCATGAATCTCCAAGATAAGTTAGTCAGAGTAAGCTAAGGCAGGTGATTAGATGCATAGACCGGATGACCAAAGTGAAAGATAAGCAAGCATCTAGAGTTTGATTTCAAATATGTGCACTAGATCAACATGAGGAGACATGATGTGATACCAAGCAGAGAAGGAAGAGTGAAGATGGTGTGTTTGCCTCCTTGGAAAACCGGTTGAGAAGAGAACCAATCAAATGAAGATGAGGCTCTAAAGCTGCACACATGGGGTTACCAATGTGCAGATGGAAAGTGGTGTTTCCATAGATGCATAATAGTTGGAGATGGACATGATGAAGATATCATGCATATTACCAGTATGAAAATAGGAACATGTCAATCGGTAAACAAGGTGGATACCGACATACCATTATGTGAACAAAGAGACAAAAGTGAAGTGCTCTTAGTCTGAAGAAGATGCACATGATGAGTTATCCTAGATTCCTGATGAGGACTAGAATGGTTGATGTCTGTGTTGACAAGATACACCAACACAAGGAAGGAGAAGAAAAGAAGGTTAACCAGTAAGGGAAGATGTACTAGTAGGGTTAGAGATTCGGTAGGGTTAAATGTCTGGTAAGTGTGCACTTGTTGAGTGTTTGGTCAATGATCCTATTTGAACTGACATAAAGGTCCAAGCTGAGATGGATAATAATAGGGATGCCACATGGAGTTGAAGTGGAAAGCTTGCAAAGGTCAGTGAAGTGCCATTTTGGTGAGGTTGTTGGTATTTGGTCAACATTTATTGTTAACTGCAAAAAGCATGGGAGGCATTGCAGAGGTGTGTGGATTGAGGAAGGTCGAACATAGGTGATCGATGGGATGCATCGATCAATGCAGAGTTTCAAAATGCATAATGAGGTTGGTGATGCAATCTGTAGAACTATTTATGGAGATTGATCTTGTGCCTTTCCAATTGACTGTCCATGTTTGCTAAGTTTAGCAAACATGCCTTGGAAGGAAGAAGATATGGTAGATGATACTTGATTGCTTGCAAGTTTCCTATCTTCATGTAGAATGAGATCAGATCATATCAAATATGCCTCGTGATTAGTGAAGAAACCCTAGTGCACCAATAATTTGAATATCGGTCATGGCGGGAAAAATTGGGTATATATATGACGACTAAAGATCAAAGAGGATTTGATGCTACCAAAAGATTAGGTGTCGGATGTTGAAGAGTGCAGTGTGAAAAAGAAGAAGAGAGCCAACCAACCAGAAACTTCATCAAAGATCATAGAGACTGAGTGTTGGAGGTGCAACTAGTGAGAGGGTTTAGCAGAGGCTTAAGCGACAAGGTAAAAGTGATCAATAAACTATAAAGAGAGATGTAGTGGTGTAAATCGGTGCTGCTAGAGCCTGCAAAAAAGAAGAGAAGGTGTTGCAGTGCAGTGGGAGTGTTGGTGAAGATCTAGCAAGGCATGATCCGAGCAGAGATTGATCGGTAAGAAGAAGATTGACAGAGATTAGAGTGAAGAATACCGGTGGTAGCAAGCAGCAATGCATCTGACTAAACAAAGTACTGACAAAGAAGAGGTGAAGGGTGAACCTGTAAGGTTATAGGAGAGAGTGAAGGAGAGGAGGATTTGAGTGAGAAGAGAAACGATTGAGAGAAGAGTAGAGGAAGACCAGTTGAGAAGAGTAGAACCAGAGCTTGACCGGTAAGAAGAATATCTACAGAGATCAGAGTGAAGAATACCGGTGGTAGCAAGCAACGGTGCATCTGACAGAACAAAGTACTAACAAAGAAGAGGTGGAGGATGAACCAGTAAGGTTGCAACATAGAGTGAAGGAGAGGAAGATCCAAGTGGGAAGAGAACTTGCTGAGAGTAGAGTAGAGGAAGACCAGTTAAGAAGAGTAGAACTGGAAGAAAGATTGTAGAGGTTACAAAATACATTTGTTACTAGGTATTAAATTTTGTATTTTAAATATGACATTGTAATTACTGAGTTGGAGCTCGGTGCAAGGGTTGGTGCTCCTTGGGTTGGTGCCCTAAATCAGGGGTTGGTGCCCAAAATGTTGTAACAGAAGGTTTTCACTATGAGCATGGATTGGAGCAGTAGTCTCTAGTAGCATTTCTTGCTGAGGTTTTTCCCATCTTGGGTTTTCCTCATATATACTGGTTTATGTGATATATCCTTGTGTGGTTGATTTGTGTTGTCTATCTTTATATTTTTGGTAGGTTTTCTTGACTCTTAGGTTGGTAACTAGTAATCTCTCTTGGAGATAAAAGGATTAAAGGATTTAGAAATCATTGATTCACCCCCCCTCTTAGTGGCATCTTGTGTTCAACAATTGGTATCAGAGCCTAGGTTCCTAGTTGATAAGCTTTCTCCAGCTTGGGTAGATTCTGGTATTTGAACACAATGGTCTATTTAGTGTCACCCCTTACTCTAGTGTTTGATGGTTCACACTTTCCTATTTGGAGTCATATGATTGAAGGCTGCATGTCATCCCTTAGGTTTGATGTTTGGATGTCAATAGTCAATGGTTGCCCTAGTAAAGTCAATCCTCCCATCAATCCTTAAGAAGAAAGGAGAAACAAATGTAATGATGAAGCTATGGAGGCCACACTCAGTGGGTTATCCGGTGATGTCTCCTCATAAGTGGACCAATGCAGATTTGATAAAAGTCTATGGGACAGATTGAATAAACTTTATGACAATGAACCTTGCACTACAGAACCAATTTGTCAAAACAAGAAAAGAAATGAAGCACATATTCTGCAAATGATGAAGGCAGATCTGTTAGCAGCAGTAGAAATAATGAAGAGGAAACTCACCTCTTTATGTCTCAAGAATTAGAAGATGAGAGGCACACATTAGAGAGTAATCATATAGATCACTCCTACCGACATGATGTGTTTGGGAGTGATGATGAAGATGAAGCCAAAGTTGATCTTGAATGTGAACTAGTAAGTGCACTAGAAGTGATGCAAAATGTTAGAAATGAATTTAAGAGGTACAAAGATTTAGTTCATGAAGAATGCAGCCTGTTGAGAGCATGCCTTGAAGAATCAAACAATAATATTTGCATATTGACATCTCAAATAGAAGAGGTGAAATGATTTAATGGTGAATTGAAATCAATCTTTGATGCTAAGGAGAGAAGATGTGAGGAACTACAACTAGAAGTGGAGATGAAGGACAAAGAATGTGAGGACCTAAAAGGAGAAATGGAGAGCATCAAGAAAGACCTTGAGAAGTGTCAAAATGAGCTCAAGGTAAGAATCCAATAAGATGGTAGTATTGAGGTATTGGACAAAATTTTGAGTAAGCAAAAAAATTCCAAGGATACCAGAGGTTTAGGATATGCTACCGACGAATGCTCCACAAGAAAGGGTATCTCTCACAAGGACATTCAGTTTGTCTCCTCTAATGGAGATAACAAGGATCAAAACTTCATAGTCCAAAGTGCACCAAGAGAGAAGGTTGAGCTAGTTGCAATCGGTGAGGACTTGAGGATAAAAATTAAATCGGTGCAACAAGAAGAAACAATGGAGATCCTAAAGGAAAGGGAATGTTGAGAGAAGATAGGTTCATTGGAAATAAGAGTGCAAGAAAGTAGCCTAAGAGATTCCCCATTGATGGAAGACAAAGAGATGTAACACCCCAGAGAAGTAGAAGTATAGAAGCCAAACCAGTCAGATCACCTCATTTTTGGCAAAATGAATTTGTAAGTAATATGTCTCCATTCTCTAGTTACTATTTTGCTTGTAAAGGATATGGCCATAGGGAAAAGGAATGCAAAAAGATGTCTAGGAATAGAAAAAAGTGTTCTTCCTAGGAATAAAAATTCAGTTTGTAGAAGATGTAATGCATTTGATCATAGAACATCAGGATGTAGAAACATGCATAATCCCACTCCTGATTATGCTAACCAGAGTCCATTTGTTTCCTCAAGAAATATAAATTATATATGTTATAACTGCAATGGATCTAGCCATAGAAGTAATGAGTGTAGGAAGAATATGATTCACACACATGGCAGCCAACATAACAGCTATGCCCAAAGGATAAATGCTCCTGCAAGATCAAGATATTAGTTGAAACATGTAGTGGACTACAATGGCATGACCCTGAGAAGAAGATCAAACCAATCTGATAGAAGATCTTCTAATCATCTAGTTGGGATGAATGCAGTATGCTTCTATGGAAATATCCATTCATATTGTAGAACTTGGTAAAGAAAAGACCTATCAATAGAAGAAGATGAGACCTAATCCAAAGGCTATAAATGAGAAAAGGAGGGAGTCCAAGTAGGTATGGAGGAAAAAGGAAGAGAACATGACCATGGACTGACACTGTGCACTCAATGCATAGATGATATCTTCTAAAGTTTAAAGGAGATGCAAATCCTTAGGGGGAGCTATATGTTGATTAGATCATTCACCCCCATATGTTGAGAAGGACAAAGGAAAGGATGGGCAGTCACTGATATGATGAAGAAGTTGAGATGAAAGAATGTGTACAATTGATATCTTGTCTATAGATTCACATGGACAAGATGGATCACTGTTGCAAGTGTCAAAGTGGGATGTGACACCGGAAGGAGAGCCAATGGAAAAAGTATACTCTTAGAGATATTAAATTAGTACAGTAAACCAACATGTGTAGTATGTTTTCGGTAGGGATAGTTACCGATATTGAAGAATATGCGAGAAAATGTGTCCCTGTTGTGTGTAGTGGCTTTGGTGGCTTTGACAGATGAATTTACATCTCTGATGATATCAGAAGCTATCCTAAATGACAATGTGTTGGACCAATAGCCAATCCCATGTGTATGAGACACCATGATGCCAACCGGTGTGAGAGTTGACATGGAGTCAATATGACTTGGCATTATGGTCAAGTATGTTTATGTCACAAAGATGGGATGGATGTCATGGAATTAAAAGACCATCAACATGTATAGATGCTCACTTCCACCAGTACAAAATGCAGTTTGAGGTACCGGTTTAGGACTTGACAGAAAATGAAGACCAGAGGGCTATGATTCAAGGGGAGTTCATAGTCATACCTTATGATTGGTATCTGATACACTTGACACATGAGGAGTTCAAGTGTCATTGCTTCTACATCATGGACCAGTATACAAGGAGATGTGAACAAGATGTGAGCTACATGCACAGTGGGAGAATATGTCAAATAGATTGGTGTCAAATATCCGGTTCAAGTGCTGCTAGTTGAGAGGTTGTAGAGAATAGTGGTAAAAAGGGAACAAGCAACCCCTACAAAATTTGAAGAGAGAGATTGCACTATACCGGCTATCAAGACCCTTTGCCATCATTTTCAAAGGAGGAGAAAGGATTTGTAGTATACCGAATACTACATGTGTTGACATCAATGCCAAAGGGGGATATTGTTGGTATTGTGTTGTCATTGATGTCAACCGGTATAGCATAAAGATGGAAAAAAGGTATGGGAGAATAGCTAATATGTTGTTAGTGCTATCAATCGGTATTGTGGACAGTGAAGCCACTAGGTAAGCATGTTGGAGTAACTGGTTTACATATCAGTATTGGGAAGAAGGAAGCGGTTTGTGAGTATGCATGTTGATGTTGAACAAGCATGATAGAGAAGTGACCAGTGAATGATGAGAGCCGAAAAGAGTATGACTGGTAGAGCTCACTATAGTATGATCTAATCAAGGGCTAGCAGTGCAACTAGTATGCTAGTATGAGGTCAACTAGTAGAAATCCCACCGAGAAAGAGAAAGTGTTGACAAAGTGTGTGTTGCTTTAGTAAGCAAAGATGACATATGGAAAAGGTACTAGGATATATGTCAAGTTAGAGATGTATCCACTCTTTGGTGAAGTCACATCATTACTGGCAGGTGACATAGATCTTCCTCCATTGGTGTTTAGCAGTTGAAGTGTAGGTGTCTATTCCTCCCCTTCGGTAAATGGTAATGCCTTTCTTATCCCACACCATACTTGACATACATCATGACTCTCCAGGATAACTTAGTCAGAGTAAGACAAGGTGGGTGATTGGATGCATAGACTGGATGACCAAAGTGGAAGATAAGGAAACCTCCAAAGTTTGATATTAGAGATGTGCACTGGATAAGAATGAGGAGACGCAATGTGCTACCAAGGCAGAGAAGGAAGAGTTAAGAGGGTGTGTTTTCCTCCTTGGAAAACCAATTGAGAATAGAACCAGTCAAATGAAGATGAGGCTCTACAACAACACACATAGGGTTACCGGTATGAAGATGGAAAGTGGTGTTGCCACATATGCATAATAGTTAGAGATGGACAACATGAAGATATCATGCACATTACCGGTATGAAAATAGGAACATCTCAATTGGTAAACAAGGTGGATACCAACATACCACCAAGTGAATAAAGAGAAAAAAGTGAAGTGCTCTCAATCTGATGAAGATGCACATGATGAGTAATCCTAGATTGTTGATGAGGACTAACATGTTTGATTTTTGAGCTGCCAAGGTCCACTAGCACAAGGAAGGAGAAGGCAAGAAGGTTAACCCATAACGGAAGACATACCAATAGGGTTAGAGAACTAGTAGGGTTAAATTTCTGGTAGGTGTGCACCAATTGAGTGTCTGGTCGGTGATTCTATCTGAACTGACACAAAGGTCCAAGATAAGATGGATACCAATAGGGATGCCACATGTTGTCAAAGTGGAAAGATTACAGAGGTCATTGAAGTGTCGTACTAGTGAGGTTATTGGTATTTGGTCAACATTTATTGTTGATTGCAAAAATCATGGGAGGCATTGCAGAGGTTTGTGGCTCGAGGAAGGTCAAATAGAGGTGATCGATGGGATGCATCAATCAATGTAGAGTGTCTAGGTGCAAAATGAGGTTGGTGATGCAATATGTAGAACCATTTATGGTGATTGATCTTGCGCCTTGTCAACTGACTGTCAATGTTTGCTAAGTTTAGAAAACATGCCTTGGAAGGAAGAAGATATGGTAGATAATGTCGGATTGCTTGCAAGTTTCCTATCTTTGTGTAGAATGAGATCAAATAAGATCTAATATGCCTCACAATTGGTGAATAAACCCTAGCGCATGAGTATTTGATTAGTAGTCATGGCAAGAAACTTGGGTATATATGACAACTAAAGATTAGAGACGATTTGATGCTACTAGAAGATTAGGTGCTGGATGTTGAAGAATGCAGTGTAAAAAACAAGCAGAGAGACAACCAATCAAAGACTTCATCGAAGATGATAGAGACTAAGTGTTGGAGGTGCAACCGGTGAGAGGGTTTAGCAAAGGCTTAACCAGAAAGGTCAGAGTGATCAGTAAACTACAAAGAGAGTTGCAGTGGTGTAAACCGTTGGTTTTAGAACCTACAGAAAAGAAGAGAAGGTGTTGTAGTGCACTAGGAGTGTCAGTGAAGATCTAGAAAGGTAAGATCTGAGCAGAGATTGATTGGTAAGAAGAAGATCAACAAAGATTAGAGTAAAGAATACCGATCATAGCAAGCAATAGTGCATCTGACAAAACATAGTACTGACAAAGAAGAGGTGGAGGGTGAACTAGTAAGGTTGCAGTAGACAGTGAAGGAGAGGAGGATCTGAGTGAGAAGAGAACTGACTGAGAGAAAGGAAGAGGAAGACCAGTTGAGAAGAGTAGAACTTGAAGAAAGATTGGAGAGGTTACATAATACATTTGTAACCAGATATTAACTTTTGTATTTGAAATATGACATTGTAATCACTAAGTTGGAGCTCAGAGCAGGGGTTGCTGCTCCTTGGGTTGGTGCCCTAAAGGAGTGGTACTCCTTGGGTTGGTGCTCGAAATGTTGTAACCAAAGGTTTTCACTATTAGGCTAGATTGGAATAGTAGTCTCCAACAACATTTCTCATCGAGGTTTTTCCCATCTTGGGGTTTCCTCATATATATCGGTGTTATGTGATATATCCTTGTGTGGTTGATTTGTGTTGTCTAGCTTTATCTTACTGGTAGGTTTTCTTGATTCTTAGGTTGGTAACCGATAATCTCTCTTGGAGGTAAAAGGATTAAAGGATTTAGAAATCACTGATCCACCCCCCCCCCCTCTCAGTGGCATCTTGTTTTCAATAGAGAAAAATATGCACAAATGGAGGCCAAAGAGGAGACCAAAAAGCCTAAGGCCAAATCAGTTCCCTCCAAAGCCAAACTAGATGAGACCAAGTCTTTCCCTATTCCAGTTGCACCATCTTCAAGACAAAGCTTATCCAGAAAGGGAGTTTTGAAGAAAAAGGAGAAGTCTAAGTGTACTTATGTTTCTGTGTCTTTGGTGGCCTTTGAGACAGAGTCAAAGGGGGAAGCAGGGAAGGCTTAGAAGAAAGGTGAATTTGTTAGAGTGGTGAGGAAGTTGTAGTCTGGTGGAGCCCAACAAAGCAAGAAAGCTAAATTTTAACCTTCCCCTATTGGACGACTCAAGAGAGGAAGAAAAGTTAGAACTCATCCTATCAAAGATCCCGAATTCGGTAAATCTACATATGTTCCTCCACTATCAATAGACCAATTGATTGATGGAAACTTGAAGAATCTAGGAGCTTATTATGAAAATCTAGATGAGACTGATCAGAGAAAAGTAGAAGAAGATGTTGTTTTATTTGCATAAATTTAGCAAGGCTTTGATTGAGCTGGAGCAAAGCATTCCTAGAGATATATATAAAATTATTGATACAAGGAGGCTAACAACTAGTAAGACAAGATAAAGAAATGAGAGAAAGAGAATTAATTAATGTTTGTACTTGTATCTCTTGTGATGAAGCCAAAAGGCTTATTGAGGAAGCAAACAAGAAAAAATTCAGAAGAAAAAATAGGGTGAATAGGTTGATGATTGACAAGGTGGAAGAGGTGAGAAAGGAGACCTGAAGATATATGGAGAAGAATAATAATGAATGATCCTTTGTACTAAGATACAGTTAAGTCTTCTCAGCTAAAAGTAAAAGAAGGTGTTTTTGGTGATTATAAGGATGAAACTTAGACTGAGGGGCATCTGAAAGATCAAGATAACACAACTCTTGATGCTGAGACTCATGATAATCCTCTGGTGGTAAATAGTTCTGCAATCTCTGAGATTCAAAAATAAGATACTGCACCAAGT
Source organism: Cryptomeria japonica (assembly GCF_030272615.1). Lineage (NCBI taxonomy): Eukaryota > Viridiplantae > Streptophyta > Pinopsida > Cupressales > Cupressaceae > Cryptomeria > Cryptomeria japonica. The sequence continues at coordinate 364,753,636 of NC_081414.1, read as the reverse complement.
GGAAACATCGGTGCACAAGATAAAGGGGATGAAGCAGAGAAAAAGGAGCCTAAGAAAGTAGAGGTAAATGATGTTGAGGTAGACATAGGGAAAGGAGTGGTTGATCTGGGAATTGAAACTCCTCCGGTCACAAGGACCCCACCTCAAATCTCCATCAATTTTGATGGTCCTTTAAATATTGGATAAATGACACTTGTAGAGAAGATGATGCTCACAACATCATAGTAGCTATTAAAGCACAAGCCAGTCAGGATCTAGTTAAATTTGAATCTGAAGATAAAAGGCTCATTTTGATGTTAATTGATGTTTTGCAAAAGGTGGCTCCAGGTGTACAATTGGATTCTAATGCTAGTCCCTCTAGTAAACTACTTCATTTAATTAATAGTGTAAATACCAATTTTGATTATTTGGAGAAGACTACTACTAAGCAAGTTTTGGAAAGATTTAAAGAGGTAAGGATGCAGACATTCCAGAAAATTATTGAAGATGATACAGTGAGATTGAATAAAGCTTTGCAAGTTATTTCAGATGTATTGACAGAAGGAGGTGAAATATTTAAATCTTGTCTAATTTTGCCCAAGTTTATAGTTGACATAGACAAGCAAATAAGTGTTTGCCAGGGTAAACTTGCTGGCATTTCACAGTCTTTTGATCCCAATGTAGCTCTGACCAATAGTGTTGAAGGAAAAATAATGGCTCTCAATGATCAGATATCGATCCTAAATGCAGACAAGGACAATATTTTGAGGAGAGTTAGTGAGCTCCAGAACTTGATTGCCCCTCGGTTGGACACCATATTAAGTAATAAGGTTGATTTTATAAAGGATATGGGACAACCTATTCCATCTGAGTTGAAAGATGTAGAGATTCATGCATACATTTTTCAGTGCATTCATTACAATTTTGGATAACTTTAAGAGTGGGTGGGACACTCACCTAGGAATTTTGAAGAACATTTTTGCTGATATCTTCAAATACTTGTAAAGTCTTCGACATATATCTTTGTTTTGGAAAACACCCCATATTTGGCATTATTGTCAAAGGGGGAGAGTAAAGGTGAAAAATATACAATAGAAGAGTGTAATTATAGGTTTCATAATTCTTTGTCTAAGGGGGAGCCTTAGAAATTCTTTTGATCCAACATACAAATTTTTCAACACTTAGCCATTTTTCATGAATGTTGCCATCAATGCCAAAGGGGGAGGTTGTTGGCAATTGACACACATCCGGTGTCTACTGATGATTTATTAATGGTTTAGGGTTGCCATTTATGGAAATTGTTCATGAGATTCCTATTCGGTAATCATGGATCTTGATTTTGGGAAGAGGATGTTAATTGATAGCTAATTAACTGGCATTTCAGGTTGAACATAGCAGTTTTGGTACAGAAGCTTTCCGATGATTTCAGTGTCATATATCATGTATGGGATGATTGAGATGACATAATGACATCATTATATCATCATTTTGGTGATCCACATTTAGCTTTGGTGATTCGGTCAAGTCAACATATGACTACATGTTACATTAGCATACCAACTTTATGAATGATCTATTTTGTGATTGTAGATATATAAGTTTGGTGTGGGAGATATTTTTGGTAGATGGTATTAATTTTTGCGAGTGAGTGGTGATCGATAATCCTTTGTAGAGTAGTTTCACGTGCACATTCTTGATCCGATAGCTGACTGAGACAAAGAACATGGTAGAATAGAGTAGAACAGTAGAGGTGATCCCGTCAGAATATTTGGCACTTAACTAGAACTCATCTAGGCATTTTAGATTCTATTTTAGAGTTCTCTCATCATGATTTCTTATTGAAATCAATTTGTAAGATAGTGAGGATTTTGAGGTTGTAGCCCTTATTGTAACTGAGTAGTGAGCTCTAGGCACTGCGCATGAATGTTTGTGCATTCCCCTTCATGTAATATTATTTTGCTAATATCCATAGTGGAATAATATTTGGGTTCAAATCCAACCATGGTTTTTCCCATTTAGGTTTCCACGTAAAAATTCCAGTGTTATGATTTTGTGGTTGATTGTCTTATGTTCCTACATTCACTTTCATCCTTATACTTTTGGTGGTTTAGAGTTAAATCAGAAAATTCATTAACCCGTAGATCACTGATTCACCTCCCCCCCCCCCTCTTAGTGATCCCTGACTTCAACATAACCATCTATCCATAGCTCAAGATCTATATCTATGAAAAATAAGCATAAACATAATGCACTTGAAAGGAAACAATGAGCAATACCTCTCAAGTAGTAAACTGCTAAGTAGACCAAGAGTGGGGAATGAGAATGCTCATCAAATATATCCAAGTCATCATGACTCATCTAAGAACAATCTCCTCTCAATTCCATACTAGGTGAATGTTTCTCAGACTTCCTACTGAAACAACAACCTACCTCAACATATGCCTCTAATCACAAGAGACTACTAGCATCACCAACATCCTCCTAGTATCCATGAGTACCTATAACCAGTCAATCCATGACGAACTCCAAATGCAACATAGCACCACCATGAACTAATCAAGAAAATGATCATGTAGCCAATACAAAGAGAACTACCAAGATTAATGCCAAAGATCCAACTGCATAATCAAGAACATAATATGACAACATGATCTAACCATCTCAACCAAAGAGATAACATGCTCCATATGAACATATCAAATAACCATATCATGCAAAAACTCAAAATGCATGCACCATGACTTAATATCAACCTTCCTATCAAGAAAGGATAACATGTAAAATGAAAGCTTAAACCACACCTCAACCAAGGACTCCTTGAGCCCTCAAGATTTAAAAATCCTCAAATGTCATGAAGATCACCATCTCCTACAAGTGTACCTGCAAATGTGAAAGATCCTTCTGGAGCAACAAGATCTAAGGCATCCTCCAAACATCTGTACACTAAGAAGATCATCCACCATCCAATGGTGAATACACATCACTGCTAGGCTCCCATTGAACTATGATACCAAGCTCTCTATAGCATCATGATAACTATATCCTAAATGAAGATCATGTAGGTCTACACACATACAACTGAAATGTCAATAACATCAAGTAAACCATGAACCCCATCTCAAGAAGATACAAAACCACCAAAAAATAATTAGGAACCAATCCTACACTACCACATCACACTGTCAAAATCTCCCACTGAAAGTGTATACAAGGTATCCATGACAATATGATAAATCCATCCTCTAACCATGAGAATCAACCAAAATAACAAAGCAATCAAGGAACTCAAAGTGAGAATCATGAGCTCCCTAAGAGACAAATAAACCATGATCCTCAACACAAGAAGATATATTTCCATAGCCAATCAAGAATCCAAATCAAATAATCATCAATCAAAGCACCTGAAAATCCAACCATGTCATGCCAAAATCCCTAAACACAAGGAAAAACCATGGAATCATGATCACATCCATGAAGCAAGCATCTAACTCAATATCTCCAACCTATTAAACATCATATAGTCAACCATGTAGGTCCCCCATCATGATTGTACCTGGTAACAACATCTCTTCTCCTCAACATGATAACAAATCATTGAACTAATGACTAAGACAAGCCACCAAATATGAATATGCACAAACAATGAAAGATCTATGGGCATAGACAACCCATATCCAAGTCATAGGTGCAATCTTGTAAATAAAGAGGGCTCACAAAACTGCACAACTTGTAGACCCAATAATGCAACATACATACTCAAACCAAATATTGATAACCATGTCATCATAAGAGAAATATGAGATACAACACTGAGTATACAATGACATCAAATCAAAATCTCCAATATGTAGCATGCCATAAACTCATAATGTCACCATAGTCAAAAGGAACCATAATCAACTCAAGTCAAAATATCAATATATAAATCATGTTAAATCTGCTCCAAACCTAAACCAAATTGTAGTGCTCTCCAAGAATTTTTCGTCAACTATTTGAAGTCCAAAATCCGACTTCATATGCTCAAGTTATGCTCTGTGAAAGAAAAAAACCAATTAGACTAAGAAGCAAGTATGGACTCCAATAAATAATTTCTCCAATATGCCCCAAAGAATATTTTTCAATTTTTCCTCCATATGCGAAAAAATATTTTCCATTTTTTCCAAAAAATGATTCCAGGTGGGGCCCACTGGTCAAGCCCACCCACCATTTATCTCGCATATAACAAATAATACATGGAATATAATTTAACATTGAGGCATCAAAGTTTTATTAAAAAACTTAAAAAATAAATTAAAAAAATTCATTTTCATTTTGAATGGGTGGAAATTTTTTTATTGTTGTTGGTTTATTTTTTATTTAACACTCACCTATGGGGGGTTTGGGCCTGCACTCCATGGGGAGTCTGTGGGGTCCCCATAGTCCTATGAGAGTACACCTATAGACTATGGTGGTACTTTCGCAGTACTTCGGCATACACCCGCAACCTATGAGCGTACATGGCAGAGTCATGAGGAGAGGGAGGCGTGGTGACCCCCACCCCCCACTAACAATTATATTTTTTTTTCAAAACTTTCCAAAATGCCCTTTGCAAATAAATTTATTTCTTTTTTTCAATTGGACATTTAATTAAAAATGCTGACGGGTTTTTAACCTGTAGGTATTTTTTAAAATTTTGATGATGACCTGCGACAAGTGGTATGATTGTACCATCTAAAAAAATTTTCAAACTCATTCCTTCGTCACCAAAATAGGGAAAGTTTTATATCAAAATTTGTCTCTCCACCTCTCTGATCACAACCATTGGGTCCATTTTGTCCCACGAGGTCAAATATGAAACTCCACCCCCAAAACCCCCAAAATGCAAAATCGTGGAAAACCCAATTGAGACAAATTTCTATAAAGCTGTCATGCCCAAACTTTTGGACAAAATACAAACAAATTTTTTTATTTTTATTTTTTTACACTAAAAATACATGCAACCATTGCCTAAATAGTTGTGACAACTTAACAAGATGTTCCAAATGAATTCTTGATTGAAATTAATTACTAACATAACAATTACAATAATTTCAATTATCAAGTAGAACGAATAAATTTTATAAGGAAAATATTAAATTCCCTCAATAGTCCTTTTCATTTCAGTTGCACTTATTAGCACTTATTTAGATCCAATTCTGCTAAATAGACATTAATATTACCTATTATTTGAGTAGATTCAATTAAGGTGTCAATCATTATTATGAAAATTAAAATTATCAGATAAGAGTATCCACTTGGGTTAACAAGTTTCGCAAGACTTAGTCCCTTAGTTTTTTGTTTTTTTTTATAGAGAAATTATATTGCGCCATTACAATATTCTCTTAAATTAATTATTCTACTATATTGAATCATTCCGTTTAATTATAAGAATAAAACCATTTAGATCTCTAAAATGTAATTATATAATTTAAATCAAGTTGTTATATATTACTTTTTCCAAACATCATCTATTTAATATTTCGTATTCAATATTTACATTTGCTTTAAATTCGATCAATTAAACTTCCCAATTATATTTACCCAATTATGGTAAAAATAATGTTCTAGAAAAATAAATCATCATTATTAAAAAAAATTCTCTATAAGATTAACTCTAAAGGATGTTTAAAATTTATAATATCTATCGTATTTTTACAACTCCATATGCTTATATAAACCATATTTAAATTTAAAATACCCGATAAAACATTAAACCTACATTTTGCCCTACTCATTCATATTTTAACTCCATATATATATATATATATATATATATATATATATATATATATATATATATATATATATATATATATATATATATATATATATATATATATATATATTCTCACCTTCCAATGTCAAGCTAAAAAAAACAATGAAAAAAATGGTGAGCGAAGCACAGAAGGATTGCGAGGAATAGAGGTTGTGTGAGGAGCAGAAGGAGTACGAAGCACAGATAGTAGTGAAAAAGGGGTCTTCATAATAGCCAAACATAGGATGGTGGAAAGCAGCAGGATGCGCATTCAGGGAAGGCAGAAGACCTCAATGGCGATCAAACAAAGAAATAGCCATCGGTTATTCAGTCAAAATGGCGAGTATCGGAGGGGGATTGGAACAATAACAGATCGATTCACAAGATTTGGAACAATGAATAGGCTGCATTCATTGAGGTGGTTGAACCACAACCAAGATTTACCGAAGAAAGTAGCATAGATAATCCGATATTAATTGATTTAACAGATGAAGTGATGGAGGAGAAGGGTATTTGGGAAGACCTAGCATTTATTTCCTGAATTATTGGCCCCAAATAGCCAAGGAAATGCATCATGCCCTGGGTTGAGAAGAATTGGGGTAGCTAGGTAGTGGTAAAATACCTCCCAAAAGGCTTCTTCGTCATAATTTTTGCGGATTAAGAAGAAAGAGACAAAGCCCTAAATACAAAAAACTGGTATTTTGAAAAGTTTCCACTATACATTCAACCCTGGACACCCAACTTTAATCCATTAAATTTGGCGATCTATGAGTCACCCGTATGGATTAGACTATTCAATCTACCAATTGAGTATTGGGGGGATCCGTGTCTTGAAAAAATTGGCTGATCACTAGGCACCTTATTGGAATTAGATGAAGGCATTATTGAAAATGATTCTTATGTTTATGCGAGGATGAGAATTGCAGCCGTTAAATAGATTCCCTCTTGTTTAGATTTAATCACGGCAAACGGGATTTGGAAGCAGAATATAGAAATTGAGAAAGATTTGAAGGAGTGTCAAAGGTGTGGAAGCAGATCACATCCAACCAAGATAGGCAGAATGTATGTGCGAAGGGCAAAGAACAAAATACAAAAGGATGAAAAAATGGTTTGGCTGGAGAAAATGAATGCTAGGCCTCGGATGACTCAGGAGGATCTGATGACACAATCTAAGGATTACATCCACATAGAGCCTATCCCTCAGCCTTGTCTGAAGGACTCTGAATTAGACAACCAAGAGCGGGAAAACAACACAAACCTAGGTATGACTCATCCTGTAGAAATTCTAGCTACGATTGAAAATGATGATTGCATCATAGAATCTGACACTAGCAACTCAGAGCTAGAAGATGACGTTGATACAATTGATATTTTAGATCCCAGATGCATTAGCCAATCCGCTAATGCTCTCCTAGGACAAGCTAAAGGAGGTAAAGGTAGGAAATGAAATTGGCAAATTAGGGAAGAAAAAGCTAATGTAAAAGGGATAGTCAGCGTTCGAGACTTCATAAAGAGCTCCAAGCGAAGCAACCCCTCCCTTGGGAAGAGATGAAAATCACTTCATGGAATGTCAGGGGACTTTCGGCCCCTGACAAAAGATGCTTGATCAAAAGAGAATTGATCAAGCTTGAGATGGACATGATCTTATTTCATGAAACAAAATTGTGCGGTGATAAGGTACAACAATTCATTAAGTATTGCTCAAAATGGGAAGGATTGTTCCAAGATGCTAGAGGTACAACAGGGGGGCTTGGAATGCTATGGAACTCATAAATCTTTGAGGTAAATCCAATTGCATCCAATGAATTCTGGATGGTCTGTAACATCAAACATAAAATAGAGGGCATATACTTCCCTCTTGTCAACATTTATGGGCCAATTAAAACAGATGATAAGATGAGGGTATGGACAAAGATTTATGATCAATTACAATTTATGGAAAAGCAGAAAGTTATCCTGGTAGGGGACTTCAATGCAATTCTTGATATATATGAGAAGGCTGGTGGTCTCAAAAAGAGCACAAGAGTAATGGAGGATTTTAGAGAATTCATTTTGAAATGTCAAGTAATGGATGTGGTTCCTAAAAATGGTAATTTTACATGGACCAACAAAAGACTCAACTTTTCTAATATTTCTGAAAGATTAGATCGTTTCTTTGTAGGTGAATGGTGGACCAATGGCAGTTTCTCCATGGAAACCAACATTATCCCAGAAGCGGGCTCAGATCACTTACCAGTTATTCTGTCTATCAACCACGAGATGCCCAAGAATAGGAATTACTTTAAATTTCAGAGCATGTGGTGGAGAGATCCCTTTTTTCTGGATTCATTAAAGGTATGGTGGCAGGAGAGCAATTCCTACATGGGATCTCCTAGTTACCAATTTTTCAAAAGAATCCAATGCATTAAAAATAAAATCAAATAATGGAATAAATTGACATTCAAAAATATCTTCACAGAAAAAATAAGATTGGAAGAAGAACTGGAAGAGATTAATAACAAAGTTATGTTGGTAGGTATGGACCGAGAAGATTACATGAAAGAAAAATCACTTAAGGTTCAATATGCAGAATTATTAAGTAGAGAAGAGGTATACTGGAGGGACAAATCAAGGGCACTATGGATTGCAGAAGGGGATCGAAACACCAAATTTTTCCATGCTTCTGCCAAAAGGCAGAAGAAAAAAGAACAGGATAATATTGGTCCTAGATGACAATGGGATGCTGAGAAACACTGAGGTTGGTATTGAGCAAGCTGCACTAGAGAACTTCAAAAATGTTTTAGGGAGTAGCAATCAGTCTTGGAGCTTATCAGACAATAGATTATTAGAAATTCTACATAGGATGGTATCTAAGGATGAGGCTGCAATGTTGTGCAAACCGTACTCTTTGGATGAAATTAAAATAGCTACATTTGAATTGCACCCCCATAAGACCCCGGGCCCAGATGGAATGACTGTGGACTTCAATCAAAAATGCTGGGATTTTATGGGCCACGACATCTGGATGGTTGTAGAAGAATTCAAGAAAAAAGGTAAGTTTGTTAAAGAAATGAATAACACACTTATAACATTAATTCCCAAAAAATAGGATTGCAATACAATGAATGATTTTAGACCCATATCGCTATGCAACACCATATATAAAATAATATCGAAGGCTATGGCTATCAGACTAAAGAAAATCTTACCTCACCTTATCTCAGAAAACCAAAATGGGTTTACCCCTAGAAGGGAGCTAGTAGACAGCATCATTCTTGTGTCTGAAGTAATGCACTCTATACACAAGGAAAAGTTAAAAGGCATGGTCATAAAGCTTGATGTTGCAAAAGCATACGACAAGGTGGTATGGCAATTCTTGGTCAAAGTATTCATTTGTTATGGCTTCCCAAAGGAGTGGATAGATTGTATTTCCTTCTGCATATCCACAGTTAATTTCTCCTTACTAGTGAACGGGGCGGTGTGTGGCTTTTTTAAAGCAACTAATGGGTTGAGGTAGGGGGTCCCCATATCCCTTGCTCTTTTTGTCCTAATGGTGGAGGTTCTTGGGAAATTGATTAATTCAAAGAGAGCAGCAAGGCAGTGGAATGGTATTCGGGTCCATAGAGCTATGGAGCCCATCACACACTCCCAGTTCGTGGATGACACAATCTTGTTTGTAGAAGCTACGATGAAGGAAGCCAAAGGAGTGAGGGAAGTATTAGAAGAATACTCTCAACTTTTGGGTCAAGAAATGAATAAGGATAAGTCACACATTTTCTTCTTTAATACAAATAGAGGGAATTAGAATCGCATCGCTCAGAACCTGGGTTTCAGCAATGTCGAGTTGCCTCTCAAATACCTGGGGATTAGAATTGATAAGGGTAGTAGGCAAAATCAAATATGAGATGATGTATTAAATTCATGCAAAATGAAATCGGAGCAATGGAAGAATAGGTGGCTCACTAAGGCTGGTCGACTTCTAATGATAAGGTCTATGTTAGCAGCAGTTTTGATTTACAGCATGCAATGTTTCCACATGTCGAATCAAGTTGGAGCCAAATTAGATGAACTTTTAAAGAAATTTTCTTGGGAAGGGGCCAAGGATCATAGAAGGATACCATTGATCAACTCGGATACCACGTGTCTGCTAAAAGAGGATGGGGGTATGGGGCTAAGAAAAATGAATCTCCAAAACATGGCCCTTGGTGCAAAGCTGTCATGGAAAATGTATAGAAATCCGGAGAAGTTATGGTGCAGAATTTTCTAGAAGAAATATCTGGATTCTGATGCGCTGGATCGAATTTTCACAATAGCTGATTCAGAAATGGGTTCTCCCATGTGGAAATTTCTATGGAGAAGTTGAGACATTATCACAAATCACATTTCCTGGAAGGTAGGCAATGGGTGTAGGGCTAAGTTCTGGTGGGATTCATGGGAGGGTGAACTGCCACTGACAGAAAGCTTCGAAGATCTGGATTGGATTAATTCCATTGAATCAACCTTAGGCTAGCAGGTGGCTAATTATTTTGATGAGGTCGACTATCATGGCATTAGGACATGGAAAAGGATATAAATAGGCAACCCTAAGTTGTGTAAGAGGTTGGAGGAAATACTAAATAACAGAGTAGTCTTAGCCACGAATGAGGAGGATTGTTTATTTTGGTATGCTGCCAAGTCAGGGGAATACAATGTTAAGTTGGGGTATGAAGTACAACGACATAGAGTGGTCAATCCAAACTGGCCTGGCAAGTTATGTTGGAATAAATGGGTGCTGCCTAAAGCAGGGGTGTTCCTATGGATCACCCTGAATAGCCAAATCCTTACTAGGGACAGACTCAAGACAATTGGTATTCAAGGACCAAGTTGGTGCACACTATGCAACACTGACGAAGAAATGGTGGATCATTTACTTTTCAACTGCAAGTTCACTCAAGGGTGTTGGGATTGGTTTCTAGGCATGATGAACCTTTGCACAGTGAGGACTGTGACACTAAAGGATTTTCTAGTTTCATGGCCAATTTATAGCCAATCTAAATGGGTGCATTGTGGCTGGTAGGCCCAACAATGATTGTCTAGTAGATTTGGAAAGAAAGGAATAAGCATATATTCAAAGAGATATCTAATCTAATAGCGGTGAAAATTAGAAATCTTAAGGCTAGCATTGAGGAAGCTCTTAGTGGTAAGTCTAAAAATGTCAAAAAGCTTAGACTCAATGATTGGGATCAGGAAATGGAAAAAAATTGGTCTTTTAAGAATGTGATATGTCATTATCCAAATAAGAAAATAGATAGGAAACAGGCTCGATGGACTAAGCCTCACTGCAACTGGGTAAAACTGAATTTTGATGGGGTCTACAAAGGCAATCCTGGATAGGCTGGTTATGGGGTAGTCATACAGATGAGGTAGGGAATATTGTGGCAGGCACTTATGGGCAGATTGGACATACAACAAATAATGATGTAGAAATTAGAGCCCTCATGGCTGGGCTGCTTCTTTGCAAAAAGAAAGGATTAAATAATGTGTAGATTGAAGGAGATTCTCAGATTATCATAAATGGAATTATTAACTCCAGGTTCACAAATTGGCAATTGGCCAGATGGCTACCTCAGATACACAATCTGTTGCATTCAATCAAGCCCTATGAGATATCTCACATCTATAGGGAAGGTAATCGATTGGTAGATCTTCTTGCCAATCTGGGTGTCATGTCGGATAAGGTTGATGTGATAGTTGACCCTGAATTGATAAGCTTGGAGATTAAGAAGATGAACAGAATGGTTTTAATGGAAAGGAACAGAGTCAGGATCGGGTAATGTCTCCTAGGTCTAGGTCTGCGACTGTACCTGCAACACCATGATGCGGTAGTAGAGGAACTATGCATTCAAAGTAGCAGTGATGGCGGAGTAAGTAACATCTGGTCAACAAAGCATTTGTAGGACAATATGGTGCAGTCTACACGATCTTGATCTTTTTAGCAAGTGGGATTCATTTGGAAACTACTAGAAAACTCAAAATCTTTAATAGACTCACCTTCCTTGGCTCGGCCCCAAGAAATTTGAGTGTGGAGTAGAATATTAGGAAGGAGAATAATTTCTTCTAATGGCATACTTTGGTAGAATTGGTTGCATGAATTGTAAGGAAACTCTTGATGCTCAAATTCACTCTCTGTTTATTACAGAAGAGTATGTCTATGAGGCTATCATAGGACTAGTAGGGATAACTCTTCATTTTGAGCGGCATTGGTGCAATTCCACAGTCTATGAAGCAGTCCTAATGCCTTTAGTGGATGTCATTGAGAATAGGGAAAGGGTTGTGGAGCTGCTGTGCAGCTTTGCTAAACCTACCAATGGGAATTGCATTGCCGATACCATTTTAAATCTGCCAGAGAATGAGTGGTTTAGCATCCTAAAAACATATTTATAGCCGAACATGTTCCTACCCACTGAGTCCAAGGATGAAGAGGAGGAGAGTGAGGGTGAAGGGAGCGAGGCGTCGGATGACAGTGAGTGAAAGAGGACCGAGGCTAGGAGGCTGGAGAAGGAAGAATTGAGAGAGTTGATGAGGACGTTCAGGGAGAATGCTTGGGAGGTTTTTAGATGTGCAGTACAGAATGGGAATATGGCTCCCTTCCATAGGGTGACAAACTCAGAGACACGGTGGTTCTCAGCTGGAGCTACAGAGACAGTGATCAGTGTGGGTGAGTATGTCAGGGTTATTATGCAAGCCCTCTATGGAGGAGCATAATGATGATAACATTTCTGTCTTTGGCCATGAGAAGGTCCCTACTTTTGGGCATATTTTTTCAGCAAATGTTTCAAGAATGTAAGGGTTTCGATGGGTAGGTAATCAGGATGGGAAGTAGATTGATAATGTCAGTAGGATCAGACTTGTATTTTGGGGTGCTTAGATTAGGAGAGGGATGAAGATATCAAGCCTAGAAGCCAATTTTGTAATACTTTTTGGAAGTTAATATAAGGGTGCTATCCCCTTTAACGATAGCTCTTACCATTAATATATATATATATATATATATATATATATATATATATATATATATATATATATATATATAAAACAATTATGCTCTCTTATTATAAATTAACCAAGAAAAAGAAACCTTAACTAAAATATATAAAATAATAAGTTTTTTTTTTTTTTTTTTTTACATTTTATAATCTCTCTTGTTTTATACTACCCTAGCCCTACCTGGGCTAGGGTTTTATTCTTTTCTTATTTCATTTTGCAAGGTGGAGGCTACCATGGGAAGTGACGGTGTGAAGGGAAGGAAGCCGAGCTCAAAGTGGGGGAGGAGTGGTGTTGCGGGGTTTCTCCAGCCACCATTGTGTAATCACACAATGGCGGCAGCACCGGGTGCTGCCCACTATGTGTTCACACAGTGGCGGCCATGAACGCC